>NW_020455843.1:1743025-1747505 GCF_003342845.1 Nothoprocta perdicaria | reverse complement strand
GCCCCCGGCCAGGACGAGCTGCAGGCGCGCGTGGAGGCGCGGGGCACGCAGGCCGCCGTCTTCAAGTTCTACCAGTTCCTCAAGTGCCGCCGCGGCTGGGTGGCCGACCTCATCCGCGCGCTGCACCGCAACAACGCGGGCCACCTGGCCGAGGAGCTGCAGCGCGTCTACGACCGCCACCGGCCCCGCGAGCGGCGGCCGGGCCCGGCCCCGGGCCCCGCCGGCTCCCCCGCCGCCAGCAGCGCTCCCGGCCCCTCCGCCTGGGAGCCGGAGGCCGCCGCGGCTCCCACGGAGGAGCGTCCGCACCGGGATGCGACGGTGCTCAGCCGCGAGGAGAGCTCGGCACCCGGCACGACATCGGAACCCGGCAGGGCCTCGGATTCCAGCACAGCTTTGGGTTCCGGCACAACCCTGGGCTCCGGCACAGCCTCCGCACCCGGCACAGCCCCGGACTCCATCACGGCCTCGGACTCCCGGGTCCCGGTGCAGGAATCGGTGAGTGGGCGGCACGTCGGAGGTGGCCGCTCCAGCCATTGGCAGCTCCGGGCTCCTCCGTGAAGCCCTGGGGTCCCGCTCGGCACCGTCTCCCTTTCCCCGCAGCAGCCCAAGGAGCCGGAGCGCCCCGGGGAGGCTCCGGGGCCGGGCTGGCCGGGCCGCCAGCAGCACCCGGTGTGCGTGGCCGGCGGCTACTTCGGCAGCGCGAGGCTCCCGAGCGGCAGCGGCGGCGGCGCGGGCGGCTCCACGGCGGCGCCGCGCCGCAACGAGCCCGAGGAGGTGCATTTCGTGTCCGCGGAGCTGCCGGCCAACGGCGGCCCCCTCCGCATCCAGCAGCAGCTCCAGGCGGAGCAGAAGCAGCCCGGGACGCTGCGGGAGCACGAGGGGGATGGAGCCCCCCGGGATGCTCGCGGAGGTAACATTCCCTGTACTACTCTCACCTCTCTCCTCACCCGCCYGTTGCATCTCCTGCATTAACCTGTTGTGTTTCCTCCCCACCAGGTGCTCGGGTGGATCCAGCCCCTCCGGTTTCTATCCCAGCAGCCGCATCCACATCCAGCAGCTCTTCGGAGGCTCCGGCAGCCAAGGCTGAAGCGCCGGCGGGGCCGGAGGCCGGCGGCGCCCCGTCCCTGCGGCCGCGGGGGGAAGTAGGTGCTCTCACTGTGCCGCGCCGCCCTCCGCGTCTCCTCCACCTTTCCGTATCCCGCAGTCGTGGTTCCCAGGAACCTCCTGCCTTGCTGGAGACGAGGTGGGAGGCCCTGTCCCTGCTGCGAGGGCGCCGCTCTTGTCTCCCAAAGGTGCATCCGGCCTCCGCAGACACCTTCCTGGTGAGCCCTGCGGGGACAGCGGACACGGAGCTCAGCAAGCCGGGCGTCCTGCTCTCCGTGATGGGGCTGGACGGACACCCGGCCTTCCCAGTGCCCAGCGGTCCCTACTCGGGGGACTCCGACCGCCTGCAGATCAGCAGCGACCCGCTCATGATGAGCACGGATGACTCCCTGCCTCCAGCGCCTCATGCCGACCCTCGGGAAGAGCAGGGAACGGGAGCGAGATCCCGCCCGCCTCCGGACTGGGATGAAGCTTCCCTGCGCACCCACGAGCTCCAGGTAGAGCATTGCCCCAGTGTCCCCCTGGGAGCACCCCTGGAGGGAGACGCTCCCTTGGGAGACCCTGCAGCTTCGGCCACGAGCGGGTCCAGCAGGTCCCAAGGCAGAGTTCCCCCGGGGGACGTCAGGGGGGACGTGTCCTCCTCGTCATACGTGGCGCCAGCCRTGGGCGTCGCGCTGCTCTCCGCCTTGGCTTTTCTGGTTTACAGCCGACTGCAGAAATAGCCCTGGAGCAGAGAGAAAAGGGGATGTTGCTGCCAGCGCTCGCCCCGTGCGATTCCTCTTTGGGGCAGGAGTTCAGCCAGAGTGCTGGAAACCTGAGGGGCCTCCCTGGAAGGTTTTGCTGGAAGAGGCCTTGGCTGCCTGGTGCTGTTGGGCTTGGTGGGTTCCTGCTTCCCTGTCCTTGTCTTGGCCGTTCTCCTGGTGGGGTCGCAAGGGGAGCGATCCCCTGAGTTGGAAATCGAAGCCTTCCTAGTCATTGCTCAGGTCTCCCTTATTAAGCCCCCAAAGACCCCAGGGAGATGTTTCCTGGTGGTCCAAAGAGTGGCTTTCCAGGTGCCAGGAAGAGTTTTGCCTACGTCCTGAAGGAGTGGAGCCGATTTTGTTGGCTCTGCTCAGCCCTCTTGACTTGAGAATGTGCCCGAGGGCCTGGGCAGCCCTCACCAGGTGCCCAACCTCACGTTTGCCTTAACTTCCACCCTCCCCGGGCCATAGCAGTGTCTCCTGCTGCCGGGAGGATCTAGCGAAGCAAAGTTAATGGAAAGGGGAAGCTCGGCGTCTCCAAGGGGCTTCCCGTGGTGGGAATGCGACAGGACAACCCACATCCGTGCTTTTGCTTGGAGCATCCTGCCTTTCCCTCRTGGCACAGGGTCTGTTTAGCTCCGCTGTGTCCAGCCCGCCTAGGAGCCCACGGTAGATGTGACAGGATCTGTGAGGTTGTGACAACCTTATAGATCTATAAGGTTGTGACAACCAACCATCTGCATGTGAGGAGGAACTTCCCTGGGAGGGTGCCCGAGCCCTGGCCCAGGCTGCCTAGGGAGGCTCCTGCTCTGGAGATCTCCCAAACCCGCCTGGATGYGCCYGGGTGCCCCGTGCTCTGGGTGTCCCTGCTTGGCCAGCAAGGTTGGATTAGATGCTCTCTAGAGGTGCCTTCCAATCTCAACCATTCTGTGATTCTGTAACCAAACTGCCAGAGTTTGGTAGGGAAATCTCCCCAAATTTTTACACCTTCTCAAAGACCAGTGTTTGTTACCGGGTGCCATACTGAAATGAAGCAGAAATCAAAGCAGAAATTGATAGCAAATATCCATACTGTGAAGCAGGGAGTATTTGACCCCGTGTAGCCACATTGCGGAACTTGTCACAAATTTTAGCCCTCTAAAGCGAGGGAATGGGTCTTCTCCACGTGCTTCTGCAGGATTCAGAGGACGGAGGTGAGATCCGAGACCAACAGTATCCGCACCAAGGCCCTCTTTACTTTTTTTTTTTCTTTCTTTTAAACATTTAATGCATTTATTTCCACTACTTTTTAGCAACGGACACACTGTGCATCTACATTGAATCACTTGCAAAGCACTGGATTTACCACTGATCTGGACTTCACAAAAGTGTGTTCAATTTTCTCTCTATTTAGTGTGAAACGTTGGTATTTTTAGAGATGCATCATGGCATTTTGAAAGCGTAATCAGCAGGAGAACCTGCGGGAGGGAATTGTGTCCCTGCAAATCTATTTTAAAAGCCTTTTGCGAAATATGTAATAAAATTGTTGGTGATTTAGCACTTCACTTGTGAGGTTGGCATATGTGTGTTTAAGTTTGGGGGTGCAGGAGGAGAGGAAAACTTGGCTTTTCACACCTCTGCGGAGCTAAGAAAGGTGTTAGGTGGCTCTCAAGTGGAAGCCGAATGCAGAAATAAGTCCTAACATAAATTATATAATTTAATTCTGGTTTTAGAAGCCAGAAGGACTGCAAAGGAGGCCACAGGGGATTAAAAGGCCTGTCCTCTCTTTTTGGGGGGATTTTATTCCAGCTGATGCAACTTGGTTTTCCCATCAGGGAGAGATATTATTAAATATACTAAATAATGGAAAAAAATGKTTTTTTGTGCAGTTTCACGTGTGGCCGTGGGAGGAGCCTCCGGCCGTGGTTGCCCAAGAGGAAACGGGCGAGTTCACGCGGGTTCGTGGCCCTGGGAGCGGGGCCAAGCGCTGCACRGCGCTGCTTCGTGTCCTGTTGCTGTGTTTTGGGGAGAAACCTGCCGCTTTTGGGCCTGCCCCGAGGGCTCTGCTGTGAAGAGCCCCCTTGCCCCGGGCTCTCCTCCCCTGCCCCGCAACCCATGAAATAGGAAACACTTAAGTGATGTCCAAACACTTAAGTGATGTCTGTTTTATAAGGGGGAGGGTCCCTGAGGAGCAAGGCCTCGCTATTTGCATATGCAAATCGTATGCAAAGCAGCCCCTCGGCGCTGCCCCAGCGGGCCCACTGCAGTCTCCCTTCGGCCCGCCTCTGCGTTGCCACAGTGACCAGGCCTGTCACTCAGCTCGCCTTCCCCCGCCCCGCCGGGTGGCATCGCGGCATCTCATTGGACGGATGAGTGTCACTCTCCTCCCCAAGAGAAGCGATAGGCCGGAGCCGTAATACATTCAGCCCGCCCCTCGTGGACTTCAGCCCCCCCTCCCCGCTCTAAGTGCGCGCAGCCCATTGGCTGGCCGCGCTTGTCAATATCCGCCGGCGAGCGGGAGGGGCGGGCGCGGCGCTGCGCCTCTGCGCAGCCCTCCCCTCCTATTGGCGGCGCCGCCTGCCGCTCCGTGCGGTGGAGCGCGCGGATTGGTGGCCGCCCTGCGGGCCGCGCCCGCCCCCGCGGTCCGGGGAGCGCGG
>NW_020455843.1:1689677-1742312 GCF_003342845.1 Nothoprocta perdicaria | reverse complement strand
GGGAGGGGCCAAGGGGCAGGGGACCCGGGTGGGGGCGGGAGATGGGTCCGGAGGGTGGGCTGGGATGGGATGGGCAGGAGGGTCCCTGCTGGGAACGTGGCGCTAGGATCAAGCGATGGAAAAGCCTGGAAAAACAGCGCAACGGAGAGGAGAGAACGGGCTGTGTTTTGGAGAGGGGAGGAGAAAAAGCGGGGAAAAAAAAAGAAAAATCCCCCGATCCGGGTTTTCCAAGCGCCTCGGTGGGAGCGGAGCTCGAGAGGGGCAGCGGTCTGTGTATCCCCGGGCTCCTGCATCCYGGTTCGCAGCGGAGCCGCCGGAACTTAACGTGGATTTTTAAGCCAGGCTCAGCCTCGGCGTGGCCTGACTGCAGAGCTAGTGCTAAGGAGCTAATTGTGGGATTTTCTGTTTGCCGCAGAATTCATAGGAATGAAAGTGAAAAWTAGGAATGGAAGTGAAATTAGCAGAAAATTAGCAGAGGGGCCCGGTGGTGATTGAGGCGCGGGGAGACCGTCTTGGTGGGTGAAAATCCCCTTGGGTGGCCACCTCGTTGTGGGGACATAGCAGCCCAAGAGGGAAACGGGGCCGGAGCGCGGAGGGTTTGAGAGATGCCCGGTGGGAGATGTGRTTGGAAGCCTGGAAAACCCAAATCTCTGGCGTGGGAATGAGGTGGGGCTTAGGCAGAGCTGCTCCCGTGCTCCCCATGGTTTAATCCCTATTTCCCGTTAAAGCCGAGGTCCTGGTTCCTTGCAGCAGGAATACAGGACCTTGTGGCTCCTGGTGCTGCCGTGTCCCGGCTCCCGGCCCGCGGGATGGCTCCGGTCCAGGCCCCTCATCCCAGGCCTCGCTGGCCGCTCTTCCCGCTTCTCCCTGTCCCGGGAATGTCGCGGGGCCGGTTTCCGAAGGCGCTCTTTGCCCTGGCTGGTTAGGCCGGGGCCCAGGCGGCTCCGGGCTGGTGGTGGCGCAGAAAGGCTGCGGTGGAAGGAGGCTGCCCGGCCCYGGGAACGGCAGAGACGGGACCGTTCCTGGGCAGGAATTAGCGGTGTCCCAAGGGAAACCAGCGAGCGGGGCCGGACGGATCCCGGGAGAACAACGAGGGCTCCRGGCAGCGGTGCCGAGGGGCGCCGGACCCGATCGGACTGCAGAAAACGTCTGTTTTGGTAACAAAAGCCCCTCCTGATGGCAGGAGGAGGTCAGCGAGGAGTCTCCATCTTGGCGCTTCTCTTCCCGTTCCTCGGCTCCCCGCGCTCCTCCCCTTCCTTCCTCCAATTCCYGGTCGCTCCGGCTCTTCCGTGCGGCTGCTCCGCGTTTCTCCTCCTGCCCCAGGACCTCGTTCTCCCGCGGCTGGGCYCGTTCCACAGGTTTCAGCCAGACTTCTCCTTTCCGCAGGCAGATTTCTGTGGATCGGGGGCTCGGCTGGACGGTTCTGCTTTGCAGCAGCCGTGATGTTGCACAGTCCGGCAACAGGGGAAGGGAAGTGAGTTGCATAGGATACGTAGGTTATTTGTAAGTTCCCAAACAAAGCCTATTCCTTAAAAATCCTCATCCATTATGTGACCTAAATGATTTTTTTTTAAACTTCGTGAAATTTTARTATCTTGTATCAGGTGCAAATAAGTTACATTTCCAGCAGCTTCTTTGTGGTCCCAAATCCAAGCTTTGACTGGAATCCCTTTTTGTGCTTGGGAATGGTTTGCAAGATGGGAATTCCTCGCAAGGCCTGTTTTTAGGGATGGGGGATCGTGTACCCTCAGTGTCATTTCCTATCAAACCCTGAGGAATAGTATATCCTTTTCCAGCTCTGGAATTTCCTGAGTAGCGTAAGGATATTAAAACATGTGGAATGTTCCTCGGGAAGCAGGGATGCTGGCGGGCTCGGTGCACTGATCTCTGCAGCTCTCGGGATAACTGGCTCATAACTCCAGGATCAAATACGGCCTGAGCCGCGTGTCCTAGGAAGGGAACCCACCTTGGCGAGCAGTGGATCCCCCTTTGCATCTTGACCCTTATGGAGCTCTCAAGGTTTTAACTAAGTAGAACGAAACTACAGCTTATTAAATATATTATTAATAATGTAGTGTCCATTACAAAGGCATTAGGTTTAGTTTGTTTTTCAGGACTGAGGAATGTACTTAAGCTGCACGCAGGGAGCTGCTTTGGAAAGCCCAGCGCTGTGAGGCTCCCTTTTCCCAGGGAAATCCTCAGCCCTTTTCCCTCCCGCGCGCTGTGGTTCCTCCTTGCTGCCGCTTCCCCCGCCTCCTTCCGTCCTCTTTGGGTTGAGTTTCCCCCTCTCGCTGCGTGCTGGAGTTCCTGGGAGGAAGAGGCCCCGGAGCGGTTCCCCGAGGGCCCCGGCTCGCGCTGTGACGGGAGGATTTCCTGCCTTTCTTCTCCAAATACCCAGCGGAGCGGCCGAGCGCTTCCCGTGAGCGCGTCCCTGTGCTACTTCCTTCACCTTCCCCACCATCTCCCACCTGCCAAGGGCTGGGATAAGGAAAGGAGAAGGGCTCGGCTCCTTCTCCCAGCACGGAGGACTCCGGGCTGCGCTGCAGAGGGRCCCTGTCCGAATTTTCCATCCTGGCTGTTGACAGCAGCTGGGTTTTGCTCCGGTTATTCCGGCAGTGCTGGAATGGGAAAAACTRGAATGGGGCATCAGGCTGTGGCTGTTTCGCCCGCAAACTCTCCTTCCATGAATTCTTTGCATTGGACCAGTATATATACATATAAAATGAGAGATGCTGTAGGTGACCCTGCGTGTGCAGGGGGGTAGGACTAGATGATCTCTAAAGGTCCCTTCCAACCTTAAGGATTCTGTGATCCTATGATGCATAATTAGGAATGGCTGGGTGTGAATTAATTGACATAAAGGTTGATCTTCTGGAAATTGTCCCACATGATGSTTTGCAGAGTTCTTTTGTGGTCCAGCCCTTTGGCACTCGGGATTTGGATGCTCCTCCTGGGAAATTAGGAAGACTCCCTAAGCTGGGCTGTGTTGGAGATCCCTGTGTCCTGAAACCCGAAAGGTTCTGTCCCCAAACGGGTGGCCCCCGTGTCGGTACCTAAAAACAGCTCCGCGCTCACGCTCCCACTTTCCAGATTGATTTTCTCTCCTGCAGCTCGTTAGCCATGATATTAATGTGCTCCCGTTCGCGGCTCCGACCRCCCATTCCATCGGGTCGGGTTTTTCCCTTGATCTCCTCCGAGCAGCTCGTTATCTAACGCAGCTGTAAACGTAGCTGGGCCTGGCACTGCTGCGTGGTTTGTCCCACGGGGGAATTTGGCAGATAAAATAATCCAATTAGACGTTTGTTTTTGGTCTCCGCSGGGCGCCTTGGGTTACTCGTGGTACGTGTTGTAATGAGTTAACGTGTGCGCCTCGCCGGGATGGGAAAGCGCCCGTGGTGCCCTTGGCTCGGGCTCTGGAGCAGAGCTTCCTAAAAGGAGCAACGAGGGATCCGAACTGCAGCTCCGGTGGGGCCTGCGCTCCGTGTGTGCCCGGGGGAACCTTCCCTCGTGTTCCTGGGTGTTGTGTTCGGGGCGTTGGGTCCACTTCGGGTAACTCTAAGTCCCTCGTTGCTGGTGTGACACTATCACATCCCTTTCTTTTCCYTTCTCCCTCTCTCTTTAGCCTTTCCCTGGTTTGGCCTGGATATCGGAGGCACCTTGGTCAAACTCGTGTACTTCGAACCAAAGGACATCACTGCCGAAGAGGAGGAGGAGGAAGTGGAGAACCTCAAAAGCATCCGAAAATACCTGACGTCAAACGTAGCCTACGGCTCCGCAGGCGTTCGGGACGTGCACCTTGAGCTAAAGGAGCTTACCCTGTGTGCACGTAAAGGCAATCTGCACTTTATACGCTTTCCTACCCATGACATGCCTGCTTTTATTCACATGGGCAGCGAGAAACACTTCTCAAGCCTCCATACTACCTTATGTGCCACGGGAGGTGGAGCATACAAATTTGAGCAGGACTTTCGCACAGTATGCATTTTTGGCTTATATACGCTTAGGATCTGGTAGTGAACCTTTGTCTAAGCTTAAAGCTAGAAATATTTCCAGCCTTTCCCTGCAGACTCCTAAGCTTCTCTAAATCTTTGTTTGGAAAAGCGCGGCTGTTTTGACTCGAACCCAGCGCAGGAAACGCTCTCCCTGTGAATGGGGATAGTCCCTTTCCGTGTAACGTTCCCATAACTCTAAAATCACTCGCTCTGACTGCACGGCCTGTGCTCTGTGCCCCGGTCTCCAGCTGCGTTCATCTCTGTGGTGTTTCTCTCCCTCGTTGCTCTCTGTCCATCTCGCTCTTTGCTTCGTCCTCTGTTCATTTCACACGTGCCTGGTAGGGAGCTCGTGGGGATTCAGCTAAATTAGGGGGCAAATTAGCTCCCTGGTTGGCGTTGGACATCAATAGGTGGCTCCACTGTAATTTAGATTCCTGTTTAGAGATAAAATATGTATTTGGTTGATATATTGTTCAACCAGGCCTTGAAAAATATACCAAGTAACATGCTGTGCACTCTGTGCACTCCAGGCAGTGACAAGAGGGGAAAACCACCGTGTAGCTTCCTCCTGCTCTGCTGCAAAGTGGTTTTGTTCTTTTTCCCCCTTCTCCTTTTTCTTGGCTTCTCTTGCTAGTGCCTCCCAGTGTGGGTCCGAATCCAGCCCAGGGGAGTCGGGATTCCCGGGGCTTCCGTGTGTGGATCGCGGGGGTTTTCTCCCCGTTTCAAGGGTGCCCCCGTTCAGGCCAGGATGTGTGCAGGAAGGTGGAGCCCTCGTGTGATGCAGGCTCCCTTCTGCAGGGGTGATGGAGGCAGCTGCAGTTTAGCCGCCAGCAATTGTGTTTTTCTAGCCCCGAGCATGAGCGCTCTGCATCTCCAGCTCCTTCTTAATTTTTCCTTTTTCCCTCTGTTTTCTTTCCCTCCAGATGGGCGACCTTCAGCTCTGCAAGCTGGATGAACTCGACTGCCTCGTCAGAGGAGTTCTGTACATCGATTCAGTTGGATTCAATGGACACTCGGAATGCTACTATTTTGAAAACCCGACGGATGCTGAACGGTGCCAGAAGCTCCCGTTCAACTTGGAGAACCCCTATCCCCTGCTCCTGGTGAACATCGGCTCAGGGGTCAGCATTTTGGCTGTGTATTCCAAAGACAACTACAAGCGGGTAACGGGCACCAGGTGAGCACAGCAAAATGCCCCCCGAGATTAACTTTAGAGCTCGCAGTGGGTTTGTGCAGGTGAGTTGTGTGCAGCTTTCCAAGGCACGAGCTGCCCAGGGAGGCTGTGGAGTCTCCTTCTCTGGAGATCTTCCCAACCCGCCTGGATGCGACCGGGTGCCCCGTGCTCTGGGTGTCTGGGTTGGACTAGATGATCCCTAGAGKTCCCTTCCAACCTCAACCATCCTGGGATTCTGTGCACTAAAAGTGGTGGGTTGAATGACCTAAGTTTTGGAGAGCTGTGTCCTACCACTGCAGTGACCACACAGATAGGTATTTTAAGACCAGCTTCTCTTCACTGCTCCGAGGAGGGTGAATATTGTAAAATAAGGGAGTTAATTTATCATTGCTTAGAAAGATGCCCTACGTAGGTGGCTTTGAACGTAGTGGGATTGCTTGAAAGCAATAGATGTAAAGAGAACTGCTGTTCTTTCAAGCTTGTTATCAAAAAGAGAACAGGCTGAAGGACGGGGACAAACTGACCCAGCTCAAAAAAAGCAGAACTAGTGATCTTAGCCTTCCACGGAGCAAGCAGTTTTTCCTCCCTCCCTTTAAGATCAAGGCAAAGAGGTGACTTGCATTTTCCTTTATGTCCCAGTCTCGGCGGGGGAACCTTTTTTGGTCTCTGCTGCCTCCTCACGGGTTGCTCCACCTTCGAAGAGGCCCTGGAGATGGCATCCCACGGAGACAGCACTAAAGTGGATAAACTCGTGCGGGACATCTAYGGAGGAGACTACGAGCGCTTTGGATTGCCAGGCTGGGCTGTWGCATCCAGGTAATGGATTTTCGGGGGGTTCTCCATCAAAGATGCATTTTGCAAGGATGAAAAAAAAWGGATTTAGATGTCTTAGGAGAGCTACCATTCCTTCTGCTGTTCTGTGTTGTGCCAGGTGGAAGTTACTGATAGCAGAGTTCTTAACAGTAGAAATAAATACTTAACTCTTAGCCCTAAAATTTCCTTTACAGTTTTGGGAACATGATGAGCAAGGAGAAGCGAGAATCCGTCAGCAAGGAGGACCTCGCAAGGGCCACTTTAGTCACCATCACCAATAACATCGGCTCCATAGCACGGATGTGTGCCCTTAACGAGGTATTAATGCAGAAATTACCCAGAAATTGCTTCCCTGCTTCCCATCCGGAGCATCCCCACTGCTTGTGCTGCTGTCGGGGGTCTCTTCCCCATGTGCTCCCCTGCAGGTGCCTGTTCACATGCATCTCTCTGCACATCAGGGAGCTGCAGTTTTTGGGTTGTYGGGGGAATTTTTGTCCTTGTTGCAGCAGGAACAAGAGGAACCTCGAGAAGAGGCTAAACCTGGGGCTGACCATGGATCCTCCAGAGCGCAGCAGCTCCTCGGAGCAGCCTGAGGAGCTGTAGGTGCCGCTGCTGAAGCTCCAACCACAGCGAGGAGGTGGCCCCATGGCCCCCCGCTCTTTCTCCACCACAGTCTTCTCGGAGACAAGCTTGGCTTCAAAGCCATAGCATGAGAAGAAGTGAAGGGGATCAGAGCGGGGAGCCGAGACCCGTCGGTGCCCGGCGCGCGCCGAGCGCCCGCGTCCTCGGCCAGGCGCCCGCAGCCCCGGCCGCAGCGTTGTGCCTTCAGCTTCTTTACAGTGCTGCCTTGTTGCATTCATGTCAAGCAGCATTGTACAGGGCTATGAAGGCACAGAGGCAACTTCTGCACGGGCTGAGCAAGAGCCAAGGCCTCCACGTCGTTGAGCTGCCCCTATGGGATGCGCTAGCAGGGCGAAACGCGCTCCTAACTCCTGCTTTTGTCAGCAAACACTTAATATTTGCCCCCATTTACCGTTTAAGGATACATATATACATTACAAGACGTGTTGTAAATAGTCTCTGTGACAGGCTGCTGGCTCCTAGCTCCACCAGTACATAATTAGTGCAAAGATGATGCTGAATAGAAGAATAAAGTGTTAATGAATTGGTAGGTGGAAGAAAAATCCACAGCCAGATGGGAACGAAGGAGCAGGTAGTACTTGGAAAGAAAGAAACTTTTTGGAGAAACTAAAAATTACTTCCTGGCTACAGAATGGGAAAGCTTCTGGTCTTTCACTCTATTTTGCGAGTGAAAAATGTGGCTAAAAAGCCATCTTAAATCAGAAATACGGGTGATCTGTCACTTCCAGACAGAACTGTGCTGGATATGGGTTTGTGGGTGTCTCTTTTCCTGGTCAGCAGTGAAGATCTCTCAGCTCTTGGATGACAGGCGGAGGTCAGAGCTGGGCACAGAGGTGACACTTGATGGGCACTGTCATTTAACACTGTCACAGGAGCTGTTCCCGCTCTGCAGATCCTGCCCGAGTCCTTCAGCACCGTCACTTTTTTCCCCTCTTCCAGYGTAATTTCTGGCTCTTCCCAGTGCCCTTTCTGAGCATCTCAACGTGCCCTGCTCTAATTTTGCCATCCTCTTTCAAAACGCCTCTTGCTGCTGCAAGAACCCACGTTGATTTGGTGCCCTCTCTTGAAGATGGGMTCTTTGGGGTACAACCTTAAAATGTTAAATTCAGAAAGCTGCAAATGCACCATCATCTTCCTCTGTGCTGCCCCCATCCCGCTCATTGCTCCTAGGTGTCGGGAAGAGCTGCTTGAAGTGCTGGGAAGTTTCTCTGCATAAATGTGAAGATTTGGCTCTGCTTTCAGCTCGTGGGTCTTTTTAGCAAGTCTCGCTGGAAGATGTATTTGAAAAGGTGCATATGTCCTTTTAAAAAGGCACTATATGTGTGTGCATATGTGTGTGTGTGTATATATATATATATTTATGCACACACACACATATACACRCACACACATACATACATRTATACAATTTTTTTCTTACTCCAGGGTGAGTTGCACAGTTGTAAGCAGAAAGTGGAAKAGTTAATGATTGGATTAATGACTTTTTTTTTTCCCCTTAATAATTACAGAACATCAATCGAGTGGTTTTTGTTGGCAACTTCCTTCGGATCAACACGATCTCAATGAGGCTTCTGGCCTATGCTTTAGACTACTGGTCAAAGGGACAGTTAAAAGCACTTTTCTTGGAACATGAGGTGAGGCAGCTCTTTAAATTTAATTTTCCCCCGTCAACATTGCCGTGAGACCCCCTGTTTGCATGGTTAATAGGAGCTCCCATCTCTCTGCTTTGCAGGGTTATTTTGGTGCAGTCGGTGCTCTCCTGGGACTCCTGGATTCAGCCTGACTCCATGTGGATTCTGTGCTTGGACCTACGGAGCAGGGACCCTTCCCGGGTCACAGTGCCCACGTTTATATAATTTTTGGAGCCTCCGTTTGCAGCAACTTGTGTGAGACCCAGTGAGGACAGGAGGGGAGAGGCCGTGGGGCTGTTTTTGCACCAGTGGAAGCTGGTGCTCAGTTGCAGTGTTGGTTTGCTCAGCAGGAGCAGCAACGTTGCCCCAACGGGGCGCTGTGTTGGCAGCATCTGTAGGGCTTTGGGTTACTTATATYGAGCAGCCCTTTTGTGGCTGCTTCTCCGTACGTTCAAGGCGGCAACGCAGGAGGAGCCTTGTGCTGTTTCCGTCCATGGAGGCGCTTCCCAAGCGTCTCCCTGGCTCAAGACACCACCGTTGGGCCGGGAATCACCCRCAGAAGGGCACGAGCATCAGCGCAGCCCCGGCACGTGGAGCTGCCAGGACCCCCTGTGCCCTAGGGAGGCTGCCAGGCGCCCTGTGTGTGGATCTTGGTGCTCAGCGCAACCTCCTGCCTGTTGTTGCAGCCCTTCCCCGCTCCCTGCGTTCCCCTTGGACCGGGATGCGGAGCGCCAGGACAGGGCATCACCCGCCACCCTCTAACAGCAAGCTGCAAGGTGACACTTGCTTTTTGTCCCTGTTGTAACAACTGTTCAGTATAACTCTACCAAAGAGGTTTCTCTCCCTTCCATTCGTGTCTGGGGCTCTTCTCCATGGGGTCGTTCCGCAGATCCTTGCTCTTTGTCCCCAGACGTGTGTGGCTCCCGGGGGAGCCTCTTCTGCAGGTGGCTCCGGCTTTGGAAGCAGTTTCCTGACGACGAGTGAATCCACTCGGATGGAGTTAACAGGGTGCCTGTAAACTCATTTTCCTTCCTTCTCTCCCTCCCCATGTTCTTTTCCGAAATTCTTCCTGGAATTGGATCTTCTAAGTAAAAATGAACAGYGTCCTTAGCGAGAAGGGTTAAAAACGGCCCATGCTGCTCGTGTTGGCCGGTCCGTGTAACTTTGCTCCAGGAAAGGCAAGTGGGGAAGAAAAATGGGCTTTCTCGAGGAGTCATCCGCATCTTCCCAGGGTGATGGGAGTTAAAGGGAGCTCCTCCTTGGAGCAGTTCCCTGTGGGATGAAGGCCGCTCCAGCGGGAAGGAGGTGGGAGTTAAAAGCAGCTGGTTTTCCAGGAATGGATCAGAAAGGAAGGTATTTTCCAAACCTTAGCTAAGCRCAGGGGCAGGAATTTGCTCCAAATTAGTAACTCATTTGGCCAAAGAAAGAAAAAAAGAAACTGGTATTTGGTGTTCACGTAAAAGGAGATTTTTTTATGTTTTTTTTTTTTCCTGTCTGTGTAATGCAGACATTTGATGCATTTGCTTTTCGAGGCGCTCACGTAGAGCAGGATAATTGTGTCTGAGATGGCGAAATCCCACGGAAGGCATCGCAGTTACCCCGAACAGCAGCACTYTTAAAGGCCGGATCCAGGGCTCCACGCGCTCCCCTTGGCTCTTCCTCCCCCCCGGCACGAGAGGAGGCCCCGGCCCCACACCGAAGAGCAGCAGCTTTCTGTGGRCCCTTCCTCCGTGCATTCATTTACCAGCTCCTGCAGGCTCTTGCGTCCAACACGTGACTTCCCYTATGTATTGTATGCATTATTTTGTAAAATAATTTTTTTTTCCTTCTTGGAATAAAATATTACAGTTATTTTTACATCCTTGTGGTGCTCCTCTGCTTCCCTGCTCGAGGGCTGCGTGTCAACCTGCAGCGGGCTGGGGCTGGAAACCTCTTCCCAAGGCTGGGAGGAGGAGGAAGGAGCCGGCCCCAACCCTCCTCCTGCCTCCGGCTCCTAAAATCCCCCCAAATTCCCCCGCCGCAGCGGGGGATTCCCGGGCTGTGCCATGGAGGGACGCGCGGCCRCTTCCAAACCGGCTCCGGGCCTTTATTTACAGCTCGAGTGGAATCGCATGCAAACTCCACGTGCGTTTATTGGTGTGTGCGTGTGTGGATTTCGGTCTTTCTCCTCCTTGTCGCCCGTTTTCCTCAAGAATAGTGTGATTAGCAAAAAAGACGCATTCGATTTTTTAAAATAGCAATTAAATATACAAAAATATAGCTTACAAAAAGAAAAAAAAAAAGGAAAAAAACAGCGAACGTTTCCTTAAAAAATATTCTGCTGCAGAATTCGTAGTGTACAAACACGTCTATGAGGCTCCAAGCTCCATAAACAGTCTCGGGAGTCGCACGGTATTTACAGGAGAAGAGGAGGGAAGGGGGGAAAAACCCCGCGGAGCCTCCGGGACTCCCAAGGAGGAGGAATCGGAGTCCCCTGCGCCGCCGGGATGGGCCTGGTCGCTCTAATACTGAATAAGCCCCTGTTTTAACCCCCGCGGGCCTGAGGAGATGCTACGTGGGAGGGCCCGGCGCGGCCTCCGGCTTCCTCGCCGAGCTCGGGGTTATTATTATTAGGGATATTATTATTTTTTGGCAATGCAAAATCCCCAGGGCGCCCGCGGGCCCCCGTGCTCGGAGGGAAGTTGTTTCCCTTCCCTTAGCTCCGCTCGCGCGAGGCAGAGAGGCCCTTGCTGAGGTAGCGGCAGGGCCAGCCCGGCGCGGGCTGGGCCATCCACGCACGAGGGGCCCCCCAAAACCGCCCACGGGGAGCCCCGCGGAGCCTCCCCGCGGATCCAAGGATGCTCCGGCGCTGCCATCCGGCTCCTCGCGCTGCTCCTTCCCTCGGGAAACGTCCGTGCGGAGCCGGGAGCCTCCACGAAGCTCGCCGGTGCCGGCGGCGGCGGGACGGAGGGCGCCCACGTCCCCCCGTGCTAAAGTGCAGAGCGGGGCGCGCGGGGGCCCCGCGGGCGGCTATACGGCGTGGGGCGCGCCGGGCAGCGCGTCCTGCTTGCCGTGCAGCTGCGCCAGCTGCAGCACCGGCATGTTGCACAGCGGGCACACCTTGCGCACCTCCAGCCACTTGATGAGGCACCTGGCGCCCGCRGGGAGCGAGGGAGACACGGGGTGAAGGGGGGGAAAGGAGGCGCCCGCGGCGCCCGCGGCGCGTTCACGGTGCAGCGTGGCACTCACTTGCGGTGGAAGGCATGTTTGCACGGGCAGATGCCCAGCTCGTCCTTGGGCTTGAACTCCTCCAAGCACACGGCGCAGATCTGCGGGCGAAGGGGAGAGCAAACGCCTGGGTTTTTGCTCCAGGAGCTATTAAAAAGCACCCAGCCCCCCGGTGTATAAATACAGCCCCGTCCGGGGGGGCTTTGCTGGGGGGATTGAGCGCCGCAGGGCGGAGAGGAGCTCGGGGTCTGGAGCTGGGGCCGCGGCCGCCGCTCTCACCTCGTGCAGGTTGAGCTCCTTCACCTTCTCCTTCAGGATAACCTGCAAGGCAGAGCGCGCGGGTTGGCACCGGGACGCAGCACCGCTCCCGCAGCGCCGGGTTGACAGCCAAGGGTAACCTGCGCACAAGCTGCTCCGCTTTGCAGGGAGCGGCTCTACGCAACCTGCAGCTTAAACATAAACTTGAACTCCCCAAACTACATTAACCCTTCATCGGTGCTGCACATCATGAGCACCGGCTGAAAGATGTGAAGATGCCGGCGTGGATGTGCCCGTGGTCTCTTGCTCCCCATTTCCCCAGTTATCCTGGACACGCTCCCATAGATCGGGCTTCCCGTGACCCAAAGCAGCCAGGAAGGGTCCAGGGAGGGGGACCCTGCAGGACGGCGCCGTCTCGGGAATGTGGGTACTGCTCCCGAGTGGGAAATGATGAGGATTGGGAAGGAGCCGCCGGGGGCTCCAGCCCTGCGGGAGAAGCAGGGGCGGCTCCGGCCGCTCCGTGTGCAGCCAACAAAGGGAAACACGGGACTGTTTCAACCCCCCCTTTAGGTGCATTTGGCTCAAGGCAAAAGGGGAGGGCAAAGGCAACCTGTGATTTAGCCCCTCACCTGCTTGTAGGCGTAGAGCTCCTTGTGGGCTTGATGTCTGAGCCTGCAATGGAGAGGGGAAAACGTGAAGACAGGAGGAGGACCAAAACGCCCCGAGAGCACACCGCATTTCCCGCCCGTCTACATTTAATCAGTGTCTTKTCTTTTCTGCTTTTTCCCTTTTTCATTTCCCAGACGAGGAGGGCCGCGGGGAGCAGGATTTGAGAGCTCTGCTCCTGCTCCAGCGGCGACCAGGCCTGGAAATGTCCCCACCACAAGGTCTCCTATGGATTCCTGCGGCTCCGGCCTTTCCCTGCGCTCCAGCCCTTCCCTGCGCTCCAGCCCTTCAGCTCCAGCATCCCCTGAGCGGCCATGAGACGGCCTGAGTCCCACGCAGGGGCTTCCAAGGACGAGTCATTCCGAGGAAGCCGAGGCGGCTCCTTCTCCATAGGAAACGGTCGGGATGCTCTGGGAAAGCAGCACCAGGACATTGACCCTCTTTTGCTTCCCATCACCGAGCAGGGGGGTGGTTTATAAACCAGRGGGGTGGTTTATTAACCAGGGGGGCAGTTTATGAACCAGGGGGCCAGKTTAGGAACCAGGGAGATAGCGAGTTGGTCGGAAAAGGGCAGGAAGAGGCGAGTCGCCCTTGGGAACGTGTGGAGCAGACGCTCCCCCGGCGCTTTCCCAGCGCCGCCTCCAGCCTTTTCATGTTGGACCTTTTCCAAGGGCGGCCGCGCTGGGGTTCATTAAGAGCTGGAGACCAAGCGGGGGACTCTGTTTGGGAAAGGCCTGCCCGGCCGGGAAGCACGAGGAGCCGGTGCCGTCCCCTTCCAGCTCCCGCGGGCACGGAGCCAACTCAACCTCTCGCATCCTTCCCTCTAGGACCCCCCGATAAAAGCACCCCGGCACCAAAGGCAGCTAGCAGCCCAGCAAAGGAGGCTGGTGCAAACGGAGGGCACCAAACGCTGCCCCAAAACCGGCAACGGGTCGGAACGGGCCCTGATGCGGCAGCGGGAGCTTTGATGTACGCGGGGCGGCAGATGATGGCGAGCAGAAGATGCCCGAACAATAGAGGAAAACAGGATGAGACCGGCCCGATCCGCAGAGATTCCCGCCGGGTGGGAAAGCCGTTATGAAAGCCAGATGGGGGAAAGCGAGATTCCCTGCTGGAGACCACATACGAGGGGGGAAAATCTCCAAAAGCCTGAGGAAAAAACAGCCTCCACCAAGCTTGTGTTTTGCCAAGAAGCCCCAAAAACTCCGTCCCCGCTTTGCTCTCCAGACGGTGAGGACGGATGGGGAGGTGGCCCCTCCGGGCGGACGGAGGCTCCCGGCGCTGGAAGAGCGGAGCAGGGCGCCGGGAGCGGGAACCTCCCGCGTCCTCCTGTCCCTGCACTCCCGCCCGGGCGCCGAGCRGCGGCCGCACCGGCGTGGGACGGACCCGCCGGGATGTGACCCCGCATCCGGCCGGACACACGGATCCATCCGCACGGCGTCAGGAGGTATCTCCACCAGATGCTCCTCCAGATACGGGACCACACAGCGGCTCCGGAGGCCRGCTCCCCCTCCAGGGACTTCTCCGTCTTCTCCATCTTCTCTCCATCGTCGCGGGCTCTATGCGACTCCCTCGGGAAAGGGAGCGTTGCGTTTCCTCCAGCCCTTTGCATTGCAACTACTGCTATGGAAACTGCTATGGAAGGGCCAAGGGAACAAACYGCCAGGGGCAATGGCATTTTGCAGCTTCGCCTCCGAGCTCCATCCCCTGCTCCATCCCTCCCGGCRCGGGCCCACGAGCATCTCCCCATGGATGGGACTAGTGTTTTGCAACACAGCGGTGCTGAAAACGAGCAGAGCTCTGGGTTTGGCCGGCCTGCACGCAAGAGATCTTCCTGGCTTTTTCTTTTTCTCTTCCTTTTTTGGCTAAAATCCATCTCCATGTGGAGCCCGTCTCACTTAGGAGCTTGATTCTTCCTCCCTCGGAGTCTTGGGAGCCAAACCTGTTGACACACATGCCAAACACAACCCACTGCCGTTTTCCCAAGGCAAATCCTCGATATCCCGCTGTCAGCTCTCGGATACCGGCTCTCCCACGCGGAGGATCCCTCCCCAGCTGTCCCGTCTCCCACGTTGCGGGTGGCGGAGGAGGAGGATGCTCCGATAAGGAGCCGGCGATGGCAGACAGGGCTGTGTCACGAGCTCTCTCCCTCGGGATGTGCCAAGTGTTTGCAGATGTGCTAGTCACGGGAGGCGGAGGGAGAGCGGGGCGAGGGGCCACCTAATCCGGGCTGCTTCTGCCTAATTAGTAAATTAACACGTCTCCTTCAGACACCCTCCAGACGCAGATCTGCACGGGAGCCCTGCGTCTCGTTTGCAGGAGGGGTCAGGACAGGATGGGCTGATCCCGGAGGCTTCTGCGGCTGGTTTGGCAGGGAGGGATGGGACTCGTCCTGCTGGAGCCCAAGTGTGTGAAACCCTCCTGCTGCTGGTCCTGCTGCAGAGCTCGCTCCTCATCCTGCCCACACACCAGGTCTGCAGGTCTTGTATCCCGCTCCAGCTGAGGTTTGGATGCAAAAATCCAAGGGGATGGATGCTCCAAGGGGAAATCTGCCCGGTAGATAGAGTGGCACGGAGAGGCCCTCCAAAACAGGATGTCCTTCTATGGAGGTCTTCAAAACCCACCTGGATGCCACCCTGTGCCCCGTGCTCTGGGTGTCCCTGCTGGAGMAGGGGTTGGACTGGGTGATCCCTAGAGGTCCCTTCCAACCTCAACCATTCTGTGACTCTGTGAAAACWGGGGGCTTCACAGGAGGACAATTCCTGCTTGGCATCATTTTGTACCAAACCGAAGAATTTGTGGTGGACTGAAGAGAAATTCATCATCTTGCTAG
Organism: Nothoprocta perdicaria; assembly: GCF_003342845.1. Lineage (NCBI taxonomy): Eukaryota > Metazoa > Chordata > Aves > Tinamiformes > Tinamidae > Nothoprocta > Nothoprocta perdicaria. The sequence goes on along the minus strand of NW_020455843.1, from coordinate 1,727,096 downwards.
AGTTTAGGGCTACAGAGGGATCACGGGATGGTTTAATCCAAGCTCCTCTCCATCTTTCTGCTGGGAATGGGCACCAGAYCGTCTCCAGAAAGACACTGCCTTGATTTAAAAGCATCCAGAGATAGACAACTCGCCACTTCCCTCGCAGGTTCCTCATCCTTTTTTACAACGTGCCTCCAACTTCTAAATGTAAAGGTTGTCTGGCATGATCATCCAGATGTTACTGCTTGTTATTCCTCCTCTGGGGCAGAAGGCACCTGGTTGCACCGGGTGCCCAGGAAAACACTCGTTCTGAAGAAACCGGAGCCCTCGATGCAGCTCGGGTCCTTCGGGTCCTGGACACCACTTTTTGTGTGTCCCTTCACTTAAAACGCTGGGATCAGATGCAGCAGATGCAGGTCGGGAATGACCTCGGGGCTGGACGGATGCACTGTAGGTTCCTACGCGTTTCCCTGGGCATATTGCAGACCACAGGGAAGATCTCGATAGCGGGCAGCCCAGATCGCCTGGCTCTGGGCTCACCTGCAAGTTTTCCAGGGTTTTGCTGTGGTCAGAGCTGGAAATCCAAGCCAGCTCCCAAGTCCACAGCTTTCCACCCGGAAAGCCAAGGGAGGGAGGGAAAGGCGGCGTGACTGACGGGACCTGGGGCCTTTTCCCCCACCTGCCTCTCATTTCTCCCSCGAGAAGGAAGAGTTTGCAATTAATAGTCTCAAGTAACAGTCAAACGGCCTCCTTTCTGGCCCATAAAATAATCAAAGCGTCTCCCCCCGCCCTGCCAAACTGGAATAACCYTTAATCTCCCACCTTTCAGATCAACAAATCAGCTCCGCATCATTAACCTCCAAAGTGCGCTGTTGAATGAGCAATTTGTGCACAATGACAAATGGAGCAGGAATTAAACATTTCTTAAGCACACAGCACGCGAGTTATTCATTAAAGAGGGAAACRTGTCGAAACGTTGGGCAGAGAGCAGGAGCCACAGCGAGACAAGACAAACCCATTTCAGGGCTTTTTTAAGGAGAGCACTTAAGCAGCCAGTCTTGTTTTTGGGTATACACATAAATATATGTCCTGGTTTTAAGGAGAATAGTGTAATTAAGGGGGATAGGATAATTGCCATGGTCAACCCTCCTTTGGCACCCATAGGGAAGCAGAGGGCACGTGTCCTTCTCCAAGGAGCAGCCCCAACAACCCAACACTGGGTCAAGGGGAGCAGGCGACACTGAGGACCTCGTGGTCCCAGTCTGAACTGGGAAGCCCTGTGGACCAGCCAGGGCCGTTCACTCACCTGATCAAGTAGCAACAGAAGAGTAAACTGAGGATGAAGACGAAGATGGCCGTGCCRAAAACCACGATGTAGATGTTGAGAGGCAGGTTCTGGAACCCGATGTTCGGCATCCTGAAGCTGTAATGCTGGAAATCTGAGCTCATGGGGAGGCTGCAAAGACAGGGAGAGAACACAGGGATGTGAGGCTCCTTCAGAGGGGCGGCCGGCACGAGTCCATCTCGGAGGAGGSAAATAATCCCCTGGAATGCAGCCAGGGAGGGGAGTGGGGGGCATCGGCTGCCTCCTGCTCCTCGTCCTCAGGGAAAGGCATCCTTGGATTAACGGGCTCCCCGCTCCAGGGAGGGAGGCGGCTCCTTTACAGGAACCAGCTCCTGGTGAAGCAATCCTGAAAACAAAGCAGGGCAGGACAAACCGGAGCCGGGAGTTTTCTCCTCCCGCTGCGATCCCATCGTCTCATCCGGCTCTTTCCCCTCTTCCCTGCGCGTGCAGCCCTCGGGTTTAACGTTGCACCAGGCGCAGATCTGTGCCCAAGGAACCCAGGCTACAGCCAAGGCTCCCCTCTACCTGAAACYCCCTTTAATTAGACCAAAATGTTCAAAGCAGCCAGGTGGCCCTGCAATAAGGAAGTTTTGGGGTTTTTTCTTCTCTTCCTGCAGTTTCCGAGCCCGATTCCTCATTCGGTCGAAATTCCCCTCCACAACCTTCAAGCACACGGACGATTGACTTCTCTCCAATAAAAACAATCTCCAAAAGAGCTCAGGGCACCTCTCGGCAGGGCCTGGAACAGCCTCCCTGTTTGACAAGGGTCCCACGGCGCTGCCAGACCCGAGGCCATTGCCGGAGGAGCCACCAAAGAGCACGGTTTACATTTCCCCTTGAGACCTGGGCTGGGTTTAAGGGTGTTTTTGCAGGTTCCGGCTTTATTTCCCTTTGCAAAGCCACGTGGTTTGCAACCCCGCCACCGCCAACCTCTAAGAGGCCACAGAAAGCCCCAAATTAGCTCCGGGAGGGCAGGACGCAGCGAGGAAGAGGAAGAGCAAGAGGAAGAAGCGGCGACTTGGGCTGTCGACACACCGAGTTTCAAAAGAGCGACCCAAAAACCAGCCTCCCCCGCCACAGAGAGCCCAAATTAAATCATATGAGCAGCTGCTCGGGATAATGACTTTAACATATGATCTCTCCCATGATTTTACTTTTATGATTCGTCACACGGGACGCCGGTATTTTACAACTGCTGCAAGAAAGTCTTTCGAGCGGGTTTGTTACACTCAGCAGTCAGGTAAAATAGAGCCAAACAGATCCATGTCTTTGCATTGCTATCGAAACCTCCTAAATAAGTCTGCTCTTCATGCTCGAAATCCTGGAATGAGAAGTGCCTGTTTGTTATTGCTGCATATTATAACTTTCTATTTMTGTATGTGGCGGGGACTGCTGCATTCACCCTCGAATGCTCACAAACATCTCCGGCCAGGCAGAAAGTTCCCCCAGCCCCGGCTTAAAMAAGGAGGTTAAAAATACATCTCGTTTTCCTTTCATTGGAATTACTGCCCACGGAAAGGGCTGAACGCAGCTCGCAGGGAAACTGCACCAGAAATAAAKAAAATACCTGAGGTTTTAAGCCCGGTTTCGCAAGGGAACTTACTGGGGGACCCCAAAGAAGCGGGAAGCTTCCCCAGGGATCTGGGCTGCACAGCTCCAAATTTCCGTGCGGAGAGAGAAGACGCGAAGGTGGGATGTGCACACAAGTGTTTTGGAAAAYGGGGAGCAACGAGAATCCCCTGTTTTGAACCGAAAAGCCACCGTTTCTGTAAAAGACGTGAACTCGGTGCATCCCGACAGGCTGCAGCCCCCCARTCCCTCAGCTATTCCACCACCATCCCTGCGAATTGGGATGTTTTTGCCTGGATCTCAGGATCTGCACTGCTGCTTTATCCGTGAGGCAAAACCCACCTTTCAGCTGGGCCCTGCGGCTTCCCGCGCTCCCATTTCTCCTGCAATCCGCCCCGGCTGCCGCTCTCCGTCTCCTCCCGCTGCAAGTTCTGAGGCAATTTCTGGAAAAGCCTGAACTTCATTAAAGCCTCCGGAGAGCAGAACACATGTGAAGGAGGAGGCCGAGCCAAGCGGAAAGGCTCTAAGGACGTGGAGGCCACACGCACCCTTGCGAGCGCTGGAGCGGCTCCAACGCGGCAGCCCCAGCTCCAACGCGGGGGTTTCATTAAACAAAAAGAGGGGGAAAACCAACAAATTGGCCCCCAAACCTTCGCTCCCACCCGCAGCTCAGTTAATGCTCCGCGCAGCGGGGCTGGGATGTTTGTTGTTGTAGCTCCGTTCTGGAATTGTGTGCCGGGGGTTTGCTCGGGAAAAGGGATTTCAGATGCTCCAGAGCCCCTGGTCACGTTCATGCAATGGCAGMGGGCTCTGGATGCGGCAGGACTGACCCTGGATCCCTTCCCATCCCCAACCCGCACCCACGCTGCCACCCAGAAACGTCTCAGGTCATTTTTGTGCAGCAGAGGAGAGGACTAAACAATAAAAGAGGCCACCAGCTCCACCAAGGAGCCCAGYGCAGCAGGGGCGGCTCTTCCCCCTGCGGCCGCGGCTTCAAAACCCGCTGCGGTCCGCGATTGCACAAGGCAAAGCGCAGTTTTATGGTTGGGAAGATCATAAAATATCTACAGGAATTCAGCCTTAAAGCAACAGTGGGCAGGACAGAAAGCGGGAGGGTCGGTTAAAGAAGGGAGACGTTCTCGTTGGTTAAACGACGAGAGGCTGGAGAAACAACATTGGGAACCCTGGACCCGCGGCTGCTCCGTACCGCCGAGGAAGCCGAGCGCAGGGATAGGTGCAATGCGGCTGGACTCGCTGCTTGAAGGTCTTTCCCAACCATAATGATTCCAGGGACCTGGCCTGGGCCACCGTGCAGACAGACACAAGATATCAGCTCTCTCTTGGCCAACCCTTCCATGACTTCCCACAGAGCCCAAAAACACGGCGGGACAGTCCCGGGCACGCGCACAACGGGACTGCTAAGTCGCATTCACCAGTGCAAAACTTCAAGTCAGCTCTTCAATACCAGTGCAAAGCATCGATGCCTTGGGGTTACACMCAAATACCCAAGGCAACGAAGCTCTCTTGGAGAAACCACCACAGACCTGTCCTAGTAGCGCTGGGCTAAGTCGGGCTCTCTCCTTTAGAACTTCTTAAAATTGGGAGGCTTTTCTCTAGCCAAGTAGAGGTTGGGGTTCCTGTTCCCTTCACAGAGATGTTGTAGGTCTTGGGGAGGGAAGAAGAAGCACCACGGGGGAATTAAGGCAACAATGCAATCTAGCCAGGAGCTCTTCACGCATCCAACCACATCCAGCTGTTCTACCAGCCCGGGCGACCACAACCACAGCGATAAACCCAACACCAGCACAGCTGGCCAAAAGTTTGGGGTAAGTAAAACCAAAAAGAACAGTCCCTAYAAGCTGAGCTCCCTTCCATCCATGGTCTTCTTCCAACGGCACCATCCACTCCGTGTTTTCCTCGCCTGCCGAGGGGGCCACGACCTACCTGCTGGCCATCCCGCAGAGCTGGGTCTCGCGGCTCCGATCCTCGGGGCTCCTAAGGTGCCTCGCGGGGCGTCTTCACGGCACCAGATCCATCCAACCACAACCACATGAAACGAGCTCCTCCGCGCCAGGGCTACCCTGACCAGGCTGCTCCTCCCTCCCTTCTTCTGCAACAGCTGAGAAACGTCACAGCAAAATAAAAAGGAAAAGAAGAAGAGGAGGGGGAAAAATTGGTTAGCTTGGACACAGCCTGCGGGAGAGCCAGGAAACTGTTAAAAGGCTTCACAGAAATGCGATGGGTTTGGAGGAGCCAAGTTTGGGTTTGTGTCCTTTTTTTTTTTTTTTGGAAGGGGGAAGGGAGGAATTGCTTTTTAATCAGCTTCAGATTGAGGAGAAGGCAGCCAAAAGCAATAAAAAAGGAGCTGTGGAGAGGGATGGAAATGTTGTGAGGGAGAGCAAAGCTGTGCCGGCTCCGGGCGACGACTCCGGAGGAAGAGGATGAGGATGTTGTGCTCCGGCAGAGGAAGGAGGAGAGCGGGAGAGGTGGGATGGAGGCCGAGCCGATTTCCAAGGAGAGCTTTCCCGTTGCACTCGCGAGGAAGGAGCCCTCCAGAGGGGAGGACGGCTGGGAATGGAGCTTTCACCAGGAGAGCTCAACGAGATTAAAGAAGGGGGCAATTACCCGCCAGGGAAACGGAGGCAGGGAGCAGGGCAGYGAGGCGGCCGGAGCACGGAGTGCGGCGGCGCCGTTCCCTTGGGATGCAGCGGGGAGGCCGGTGCAGGAAGGCCAGGGACACGGGCGCCAAAGCAAGCAGGAGGAAACACACACACTTGTTTATTGATCCTCGCTTTGCACGGGCACGGAGCGAGGCTCGAGCTCCAAAGGAGCCGCGCGAGGCTGCGCAGCCGCCTCCGCGGGTTTGGCCACGTGCTCYGAGCTTGGCCCGGAGCAAAACCGGGAATGGCTCCGTGTGTAACCGGGAATGACGCTGTATGGAACCGGGAACGGCTCCGAAGGGCCTCCCTGCGCTCCGGAGCACCGCAAATCCTGCGAGAAACGGTCCTGAATGCCAATGCCTAACGCACTCGTATGGGGGGGAAAAAGGGATTTTCCCAGGCACTTAAGAGACAGCAGGAAAAAAATGCCATTAATTAACAGACTATTAATGAGCAGCGTGGCAGGGGGGATGCTGAGCCCTCACATTAAGCAGTTTTGCCAGAGGGGGTGAGAGCATCCCGGCTTTTTGGGGAGCGCTCGGTGCCAAGTGCCAGGACGGTGCCAAGAAAAGGAAGCCGGGGAAAGTTCACAGCAATGTCCCGGTGACCCCCGGCCGCTGCCGCGTGAAAACGGGGGAAAAAGCCCCAAAAGAAGAAATCCAGTGGCAAAGAAAGCCGCGTCTGCAAGGTCTGACCCCTCCGGATGGGTCCATCCATCTCTCCGGATGGCTCCGYGGGAGCACAGGCACCTGGAGGGGTGGCCTCGTGGTGGGAAGTCACATAGGGATCCATGAAACGCCCGGGATGCGCTGCCGGATCATGTCCAGGGAGCACCGGTAGGGAATGAGACCCAACACAAGGCATTTTACCCGCAGGGAACCGTCGCTGCGGCCCTGCCCGTGACCGAAGCGAGATCGTTTCCAAGCCTGGCCGCCCGGCTGCCCAAGAGTTAATTGGATGCTTTTCCAGCTGGGATCAGGACCAAATTCCCTGGCTCCGCGCCCTGCCTGTGTGACACCGAGCACAAAAATTTAACCCTCGCCAGCACCGGCAGTGAGGCATGAGCCTGCAGGCCGGCTGATGCAGAGCCATAAATAAAGTGCAATAAAAAAATGCAAGGTTTGATGGAGCACAAAGCAACTGGGGGAATAAAAAAAAAAGAGAAACAAGAAAAAAAGAGGTTGAAAAAAACTTTACAGCAAAATGGGCAATCAGAAAGACCAGGGGTGCAGCGAGCGCCGCTGCAGTACCTGGATAGTGTTTCTGATTCCCATCAGCTTTACCAGGACAAGGATCCGGTGACCTTCCTGCTGAGGAGTCCCTTTAAATGTGCAAACATTTCTGCTGCCGCTGGCAGAGAGAGGCGCAGAAAATGGGTCAGCTCGGGCGGCTCCCACCGCAACGCCGGGAGGCGACGGAATCCGGGGCGTGCGGCGCCGCTTTGCACGTTCCAGGAAAACCAAAAAGGTGGGAAAACAGAAAAAAAAAATCAATTTTTCGTTGACATGCAATGAAGCAGCCGGACACACTTTGTGGCCTCCCGAAATCCCTTTTCCCTGCGTTCCTTTAATGCAAAGAAATCAGCACAAGTCACAGGCACCAACGAGCTGTGCAAAATACTTAAAATCTTAATATTTAAAATCAGGCACCTCTATGGGACCCACAAAGGTGCCCAGGACAGAGGCTTTTGCTCGCTCAGCTTGCAACAGCGGCACTAAATACAGAATAAATTCACCAAGGGGTGAAGCAGGGCCCCGAAAGGCCGGCGAGCGGAAACGCCGCTTGCTTTCGGAAGAGGCGTTGCGAAAATCATGCAGTTTCTGCAAGATTTGGGTTTGCTGACGATATTTAAAAAGCCACCAGGAAAACCCACACGAACCTGAAGGCCAAGTCCAGCCAGATGGGAATTTCCACCACATCAAGGACACTTGATATTTTTCCTTCTCCTGACATAAAAAWGAACTACGCAGCTGGCTTGTCCTTCCTCTGGTTTGCCCAAAACTACCTGTTTTCCAGAGATTTTTTTCCCCCTGCTCCACTGTTTGTTGTGGGCAGCTAATGGAGGCCAGGGGGGTTTTGCAACAATTTTGAGACCATTTGCAAAACTCGTCCTGASATTTGGGAAAACGCTGAATTTGCACGTCCCAGCTGGGTGCTCCATGGAGAAAAAATAAATTAATAAAAACACTAATATGCACAAATTGGTTCCTACTCATGCACAGTCACGCTGCCCTCAGAGACACGGAGCAAAAGCCACAGCCAGGATCACCAGCCCTGTAAAGTCAGAAATATTTTGCTGGAAAAATTGGGGAAAACTTTTCTGGAAAAGCTTGGGAAAGGGGAAAGGCGGCGCTTTAGGCTCAGCAGAGCAGCCCAAGAGCTGCCGTGTCTCATCTGAAGATGATGCTGAGTGATACAGGCCGGGTCCTTCAGCAGTTTGGACCAAAGAGGAGAAAGGAGACTTGATCTAGAAGACTGAGGACACTCTATTGGAGAAGTTATCCATGTTTTCCTCTCTTGCCTGGGAGCTGTGGCCAGTGTTTCCCTTTCACTCTCTCCCCTTCTTAAATAGCGAGTTTTTAGGTTCACGGGAAGGTGTGAATCAGCTCTGTGGCTGGCAATAAATATATAAAGAAAACAACACTTTGTTTCCTCCCCTGAATTTTGCATAAATCCAACTTTCTATAAGTAAACCCACAAATTAGCTTTGTTCTGACAATGCAGGATGGCTAAAATAACAGTTACAAAAAGTGCTTTACAGGTTGTCTAAAATTTGGCTTTCTAAAAACCGGGCTGAGAGCTTGGGCCGCGTGGTCGATGCTGCCAGATCTTTATAAATCCCTGGATGCTGAATGGTCTATGAGGAGGCAAATCCATGGCTGGCACTAGCAACTCCGGGAAGCAACCAGCAAGATCTTTGGGATCTTGGAGCTAGAGATGCTCCAAGCGAGTCTGTTCACAGAGTCACAGTCCAGGAAGGGAAACCGAGGCTCTTCCTCCCTGCCGTCCCGCTCTTCCAAACCCTTCCGGCCTTCCCTGTCCTTAGGAAGTGCAGCAGACGATGGGAATGCCCGCATGGAGCTGAAACGTAAGGAAGGTGCCGCAGGCAGCAGGATGCAGGTGTGATACCCAAGGACGTGCTTAAGGTGGCCAAGCCCCCGCMCTGAGATTCCATGTGGGAAGCTGGGTTCCCTCCGCTCCACAGGGGAAGGGACGCGTTCAATCCCATGGGAGCAAGGCTGCGGCAAGGCCGGGCGGCAGCTCCTGGCACATCCCCCTGGAAGTGCCGCGGCCTCGTCAGCAGAGCGGGAATCACGAGCTCTTTGYGCGCGTCCAAAGCGCCCTGGGCCCCGGCCAGGAATTCCCACCTCGGAGCTCCGTGGAGCCTCCCGTGCCCAGTCAAGTGACAGCTGGGAAGCACCATGAAGAAACCGAGTGGGGAGGGAAAAAAAAGAGTAATTTTTTTAAATCCGCCGGGATTTAAAAGGAGGGCAGTGTCACAGAGGGGTGCCCAGCGGTGCGGTTTGCACTGAACCTTCTCCGGTGGCTCCGTGTTCGCCCTCCCAACACGACCACGAGGCTGCAGCCACGTCATATATCTACAATTTATGCCAGCCCCTGAAATTAAAAAGCTCCCGTCTCTATTAGTAACTGCAAATATATTCCTTTCAGGAACTCCTGCATGGCGATGACGTTTCGCTGCGTGAAAAGAAAGACAAAATAAAAAAGGGCTCAGCTAATCCCTGCAATTTTATAAGCATCTCAGACACTAATCCGTTGATCTCATTGGAAGGGATTAGCATTACTCGCTCGCCGGTAAATTTAAGAAGTTTTGAGGCAGATGTAAACAAAGCCTGCGGAGAGGCTGCTGCCGCCCAGCACGCCCACAAAGCCTCACCTGGCTCTCGTTGCAGGCGCTGGGAAAAAAGAGGGATTTTCATCCGGATCCCAAGGAGGGCTGCGGGTCTGGGCTGTCTGGGATGTGGCAGCAACAATGTCCAATGCTGCTCCGTCCATCTGCGCCCAACCAAAAGGGGAACATGTGTCCGAGGAGAATTCCCATCGCAGATGCTGCCGTGGGAGCATCCCGATTTTTTGGAGGGGAGCGTGATGGGTTTCCGTGGGCTATGCAGGTTTTGGGGGATGTTTTGCTGCTGGTTTAAGCCAGTGCTGAGAGCTGTTGGCTTTTCCCTCCCTTTCCCTGGCAAAACCGCACGGATCAGAGCTGGGAATGGATAGGGCTGAAAACTACTCTAATGAAACCTGGGAATATACAACCAGGGAAAAAAGATGGGAGCAARGATTTGGACTGGCCATAAATCCACAGCCTGAAGTTTCAGGAGTCTAAAACTTTATGGGAATGATGTTGCAGCTGAAAAATAGACTGACTTGCCCTACATGGGGTGCAGGAAACAGGCATGGCTTCAACAGCAMGTGTGGAGAGGCTGAGCTCCCGAGCAGCGAATAATATAATTCTCCCCAAAATTGGGGATATTTCTCCCCAAACCTCCGCTTTATGCTGCTCCCCCAGCAAGAGCAGAGCTTTGCAGCAAGAACCTGCTTTGCTAAGGGCTAAAAACGCAGCACCTACCTGTGCAAAGAGCCCAGTACCTGGCACTTGCAAACCTGCCTTGCCAAAGGCCACCGCTCGCCTTAAAAACTGAATTCTTTGCTTTAAGGGACGAAGCCGGCAGCACGTAGCCTTTTTTTGATGCAAACCGTAGCTGCCTCCTTGAGAAGAGCTGCCTGCTAAGCTGTACATCTGGGCTCCTAAGGGAAAGAAAGGACATGAAATATAAAGGAGGTTTCGCTAACGGACAGAAAGGGATTAAAGGGATTCTTTGCGTGCCCAAAAGCGAACTTTTGTCGGCGCTTGCTCCTTTCTGCTTCTAATTCCCTTAAAGAAAGAAATCTAAACAGCTTGGTGCGCAGTTTAAGGCAGAKTTTGGTCTCGCCGGGAGTCCTCCTTAAAGCCCTCATCCCGCGTGGATGCGGGGGGACGGATGCAGGGGGACGGGGTTCACATCGGGGGACACGGCTGGTTTCAGCCGCCCAGCGCAGGACACGGTCGGGAGGAGGAGTGTGGCCGGGCGGCCTTCCCCGCGACCCCGGGAGCACGTCTGGGATGCCGGGAGCTTCCCGGGGCTCCCGGAAAACAGGACACGTGTGTCTGGATGTTACRTATCCGCTCGATCCCACACGCTGCTGGCAACGCTGGCCTGAAACACGGGCRCTGCCTGGGGCACAACGCGATGCTCTTTTTTCTTTATTTTTTTAATCCAGCACTATCKATCTATCTATCTATGCATACAGATATATGCTCACAGAAGAAAAATGTCCAAGTGTGTTAAAAGCCACCGGGAGAGGAAACGGAGCCAGGCCTGACAGGGTGGATTTATCCCGGCGGTCCCAAGCGCGATGGAAAAACGAGAGTCTTGGAAGCGACACCGGAGCTATTTAGGGGCTCGCTGCAAAGCCTGGCGTGCTGAGGAGGTTCATTTGATCCTGACGTTCCCTTCGGAGTTTAACTCCCCACGGGCTGCAAGCAAGAAGAGCGCGGTCGGGGACAAAGACCCTGAAAACCCTGCGTTTTAACCCAAAGTGCTCGGGCTGCGTGGCCGAGCGCGGGGGAGCAGAGGCAGGTGGGATAAAGTGCATCTTCCCACCTGGATTTCATACATATATATGTGTGTATACACCAGCAAGCTTTGGTGCTGTTTAAATGGGATTTAAGTGCTCAAACACCCCCATCCCAAGCCCACGTATCCCAAGTCGATCCCTAAAGCGCCGTTCTCCCTCCACACACGACCCTCCCAAGGACACAGCAGCTCCGCGGTGCCGAACTTCCCGGGATCCCGGCATCTCCTCCCGRCCGGGGAGCCGGGAAGCGCTGCTATTCCAGGCAGCGATAGCGAAAGGGCCGCAAGCTCCAGGGCTGCTAAAATAAGAGCGTGAGGGCTCGGCCAGCGCCGTGCTTTCRGTTTCTGTCCCTGGGAAGCTGGCGCGGGCTCCTCTAAGGCGCTTTGCAAGGGAAAAGCTGCATTAGCAGCGTGATCCCTGCACGGATAATCCGCGGTGTTAATAAAAGGCATAAAGAGTTACTCTTATTTACTCTTCAACTCGCAGCCCTGGAGCTGGAGCAGAAGGGGCGGGCGGTAAGGGAGCCCTCTGCTCAGAGGTCCCCCCTCACCTGCAGCCCTCACTGCCCACGTGTCTCCGTAATAAAACAAGGGAGTTCACGGCGTGAAGCTCACACATCCCAAAGCAACTACTCCCCGTGCTCCGCCAGTGGCCTTTAAAGCAGGTAAATGAGCTATAAACGACAGCAGTGAAACCTCCGGAGCCGCCTGCCCTCCGCGCCAGCTCCCTCCCCCTTCCCACCAAACCTCCGCGGAGGGAATTTTGCAAGAGGATCTCAGCCCTCCGTCCATCCCACGCGCTCATCCTGCTGCTTCCTCCCCCTTGGCTTTCGCTCCYGCTTCTTTTTCCAAAGGCTGATCCAGTTTTAGCCCAGATGGCTCCTGTTGTGGGATTTTTTTTTTTTTTTGCAACTTGAGCCCTCTCCGTGTTTCGGCGACGCCAACACAGCTGCTCGCGGCTAACGCGGAGCGCCCGAGAGCTGGCACGGAGCGGCCTCCACGCGGGTCCCACCGGCCTCCACGCGGGTCCCGTCGCTCACACCGAGCCCAGCACCAGGCCCAGGCCACCAGGGGAGCTGGGCTTTGCTCTGCCCCAAGGAACCTCTTCTCCTGCTGCCCTCAACTCCGGGCATCTCCCATTCCGTTGCTCCCTTCCACCTCGTTACCTGGTGTTGTCCTGTCCGCCGCCACCCTTGTTATCGTGCTTTGGAGCTGCTACCTCCTCCCGTTGACGTGTCTCTAGTCTCCAGCTTATGGGAAATCGATTAATTGCCAGGAGCTGAAGGACAAGCGAGTCCGTGCAGCTGGCACTCACGGCATCACAGAGTGTCCGAGGTTGGCAGGGACCTCTAGGGATCATCCAGTCCAAGCCCTGCTCCAGCAGGGACACCCGGAGCACGGGGCACCTGGGCGCATCCAGGCGGGTTTGGGAGATCTGCAGAGCAGGAGCCTCCCTGGGCAGCCCGTGCCAGGGCTTGGGTACCCTCACACTCCATGTGTTTGCAGGGTGACGTGCTCCCTACGCCCAGAGAAGGGGGGTGTTTGGCCACCAGCGTCACTCCCTCATCAACACATCGGGGAGCGAAGGACGAACAAGGCGGCTCCGAGACCTCAGCGCATCCCAAGAGCCAAGGGGACGAGCAGGAGCCTTCCCAGCCCACCCGTTACTGCCCAGAGACGACGAGGAGGCTTCGGCCTTCTCAGGTTAGAAGCAAATGAGTTCTGCCGCTCGCTATCAGATGAGCTGGCACGTTCGTCAGCTCAAGAGCCGATAGCACCAGATAAGTGGCCACCAACTTCCACGTCCTCCGCGGCTTCGCTTCCTCCCTCGATGACACACGCGTGCTTTTCCCAACAGGTCATCTCCAGCGCTGGGTTTCTCACTCCGGGGACAAGCCCGATGACCGAGGGCCACCAGCGCTGGATGTCGGTGGAGCTCCCTTGCAGATAAGAAGCTTCACGGCCGTTTCGAGCGTCGTTTCTGAGCCCTGCGGGTGACGTGCGCAAGGACGGCTGCTCCCCATGCAAAGTCTGAGTCAACTCCAGCCCTCATGGCAACGCTGCTATAAAGGCGTAACGGGGAAGGAGTCTATACAAGATATAAGTTATCTAATGTCAACAAAGCCCTGGTTTTATTAGGAACAATTGCAGGAAGTAAAAATAAACAGAAACCCAGCGCTGTTTGGAGATGCCGTGGACTTCGGTTACGCGCCAGCCATAACCCAGCGGCACACTCGAATGCGAGGGGGAAATTTCAACCTCCAGAAAAACCTCCCTCTAGCAACGACMCCCACGTTTTCCGTGGGCCCTAGAGCGGGGGAAATGGGGCCCAAACCCCGTCCCCATGTCTGTAGGTTGCTTGAAATTGCCATCTCCCATTCCAGCAGCAAGCAGAGAACTCGCCTAAACGCAGCCTGCAAAACCCCTTCGGGGTCGTTTCGGATCAAAGACTTTGCAAAGCACTTGGAATCATCCGGAAGCGTTTGCCAAAGGGACCCCATGCAGCTCCGTGCAGGGACTGCGGCATGAAGGAGGGACGAGCGCAGCCGGCCACGTCCAGCTCCGTCTCCTCCTCATCCAGATGGTGTTTTATGGCTSAGAGCTAATCACAGCGTGTCCTCTCCAGCAACGTCACCCACACGGAGGCCGTGCCACGTTGTAAAGGGGGGCAGCTGGGGACACGTGTGCAGAAAGGCCGCTTTGCCTAGGATGTCCTTCAGGCATCCTGGAGGACCAGCTYGAAACGTCCATCCTGCTCCACCAAATCCTCCAGCTGCTTCAGYCCCGGCTCTCCAAGCCTACGGATGTCTCCAAACGCAGGATACAGCCACTTTTCTAGCAATGTGGTCTCCACTTATAAGGTGGAGGTCGTAGAGGGGATTTTTTGCTGTGAGAAGGTGCAGTAACACCCAAAAGTAGGAGCCCCAGGGAGTTCTCCACCATCCTCACCTCCAGCAGAGAGGACCAAGAGCTCTGCAATACATCAGCACAGTCACCATCGTTCCCACGAGGCCAAAGGATTTATAGGAGTCTGAAAGTTTTCTTTTCCCAAAAGCAATTGGAAGAGCCTGGGGGTTTTGCTGCTGTTTCGAGTGTGGAAGTTCCTGGGGCCTTTGACAGTTCCCCAAAGCGGCTGAGACGGACACAGCGCTCACTGAGCACCATCGGGGCCAGACCTGCCACCGCGGGCGGCCGCCCCGTGACCGGATCAGACCGTCTCTCCCGCTGCTTCTGGCACACGCTGCAAGGACTTTTTTAACTTTTCTTTTTTAAATACATCAATTAGTACATTTGGGTCTCGGCCACATTGCCCCCGAGCGCTTCGTCTGTCGGGGGCTGTGCAATTCCACCCCGAGTGATCCGAGGCAAGGGCTTATTATTTTCCCGGGCTCTGGGCCAAATTTGTATTTAATTTTTGCCGCAGATGGCACAGCACTCTACATCCATCAACTGGAGTATCCAGCTAAAGTAATAGAGCAAATAACTGGATTTACTCGGGGCTGTTCTGTTTAACGTGGCCACGGCAGCTCCGTTTACACCTCTCGTAACCAAAGCGCCAGCCCGAACTGAGGCCACACGATTGCCACTAAACTGAACGTCTGCAGGAAGATGAACAAGCAGCAAGAGCCCAAACCTGCTTTTTGCCCTACTGCGAGGCAAACGCTCACAAAAAGGCCTCATTTTGGTCATCCAGATGATTTTTTTGACCTTGGTGACACCGACCAAGCTCTGGCGCAATCCCTGCCTGCCCGGTCAGCACATTTGGGGTGTTGAATCGCTCGCACCAAGCAGCGAGTGGCCAAGCCAGGGGAAATTCCATTGCAATTCCATAAAATCCCGGAGGAAACGCCACGCGGGGGGCTGCCCCAGCTCACGCAGCAGCCACCTGGCACACGCTCAGCAGGRGCGGCGTGCGTTCAAGCACAGGATAAAGCCACACGAACCTGAGTATTAAAGTTTCCAGCGGCGGAGCAGGACCGGTGAGGTGAGGATGACTCCACGCCAAGCGCACGGGATTTGCTGACAGGTCCTTTCCCCATCTCCTGCCCCACGGGCAAAGCTCTGGGAGCTGCAGGGGCAGCTTCTGCCCAAGGAGAGGATTTTGCTGAGTCTATTCGACCTCCACCCCGTTCTCCTCGCTTCGTGAGGGACCGTCGGGGAAGGTGCAGGAGAAGCCAAGTGCCACCGTGAAAGAATTTACCCATTTCATCCATGAAGATTACAGTATCGGAGTGGAACGCAAGGCTTCCCTGCGCCTGCTTCCCACGAGGACGAGCGGGTGGGAGCTGCAGAGCAAACAGGCGGCGGGGCCGCCCGCGGCGCAAGGTCACTTCTCCAACCGAGCTGCCCTGGCAAAGTAAATCAAGTGCAGCGCGGCAGGGACCCAGCCTGGGTTTCATTCACCTTCACCCTTTCTCCCTGCACCCAAAGCCTCCGCCAACAAGGCAGCTGTTTCATTCAACGCTGGCGAGCGGGTCGCGCCAACCGTGAATTTCTTCTCTGCTTATTTGCACGCCCAAGAGCTTTCAAGGGCCGGAATGTTAGTTTTTTAATGAATTAAAAGCACGGCGCCCTCCCTGTCCATGGGCACAGATGTGTTTTGCTCGTCCCTCCTCCACCTCTGCTGCTGCAAAGCGGCTCCTCACCTCAGCACCAGGACAGGCAGCACCCACCACGCAGGAGATGCTCCACTTAGGCTTATGACTAATTCATCCCTTCTGCAGGGAGCTGCTGCGCCTCTTCGGTGCAGCCTGCAGCCCGGAGAGCTTTTCTGCACGCCGTGCAATCCAGGATAACTAATAAAAATGAGATTTAGGCACGAGGTTTGTTCCTCTCGGTGGAATAATGGGGGGGAAAAAAAAAAGCAGCTATGGATGGTGCTCTGGCAAACGGGTGGAAACAAAGGGATGATTTGCGGGAACAATAACACAGCAACGTGGCCTGTCGGTCTCCGGCTCCAAATCCCCACCCTGCAAACGGGAGCCCTTCGTGCTGGAAAGGGGCCGGCTCCAGAGGGACAAAGGATCGCGGGGGAAAGGCGGCGGCGGCGGGACCCGGAGGAAAAAGATAGGAAAGAAGGGAAAAATGGGGACAACGGGAGAGGCGCGCGCGGCCGAACGCGTTGGACGCGACGGGAAAGGCGACATCAAAGGAACGCCGCGTGCCAGGGCGGTGCGTAAGGAGCAGCCGCTGCCAACGGGAGCGGGAGGGGGAAAAGGGAAAGGAAACAGTGGGAAGAGGCGCGCGGAGCCCAGCGCGGCCGCGGAGGCGGCGGGGAAGCCGGGAATAACGTGGAATGTACTGGGGAAATAAAGGAAAAGCGGCAGCCAGGAGGTGCGGGTTTTTCTTTATCCCTGTGTTCCCGATCCCGGGGATCCGGGCGCGTTCCCTGCCCAAGGCAGCGAGCTCCGGGATGCCGGGGCTGCCTCCGCGCAGCGCTCGCGGCTCCGCTCCGCCTGCAGCTCTGCCGTTCCGGCCAGCTGCGCGTTCTTAACACACACATATATATATTTATACATATATTTGCAAGCCGGAGGAACCCACCGTGTTTCGGACTCGGCAAAGCGGGAGGTCGCGGCCCCCAGGGTCCCCACGGGGGAGCGCGTGGGGACGGGGCAGCCCCAGAGCAGGGTGCGCGGGACGGTCCCTGCCCCACAGGGGACCGCGTGGGCATGGGGGGCAGCCCTAGAGCACAGGCCAGACGGGGGGGGGCCCTGGCCCATTGGGGACTGCACAGGGAAGGGGGTCCTGGCCCTGCGGGGGAGCCGGGCTGGGGGGAGCTGCCCTGTAGGGCATAGTGTGGGGGATCCGGACCCATAGGGGTGTCCTTGGGGGCGTTCCAGCCCCACACGGGACTGCATGAGGATGGGGGTCCTGGCCCTACAGCAGAGCCCTGAGAGGAGTCCCTGCCCCATAAGGGACTGCACGGGGAAAGAGCTCCCGGCCCCACAGGGGCGCGCCAGGCGGGGGGCCCTGCCCCACAGGGGCTGCACGGGGATGAGGGTCCCTGCCCCACAGGGGAGCGCAGGGGAGGGGGCGACCCCACAGCGGTGCCCTAGAGGTGCCCCTGCCCCCCAGGGCAGGGCTGGGGAGAGGCCCCGGCCCCATGGCGGTCCCGAGGGGGGGTGTCCCGAGGGGAGGGTTCTGAGGGGGGGGTGTCCCGGGGGCGCCGTCCCGCACTCACCCGCCGCCGAGCCCCGCGACGCCCGCACTGCCCGCCCGCCCGGCGGGGAGGGACCCGGATGCAGCCGGCCCCGCCCCCGGCCCCGCCCACGCCCGGCTCCGGGCAGCGCGGCGCGGCTTCGCGGCACGCACTGCGCGTGCGCGCTCCCCCCTCCCCGCCCGGCCTTGTATGGTGTGGGGTGGGTGACGTCACGGCCCGGAGCCAGCGGGGGTGGGGGGGGAGGGGAGGCCTGAGCCGCCATTGCGGGGGGGAGGGGGACCCTGGGGACAAGGGTGACCCTGGGGACGGGGGGGGGGGCACAGGGTGGCCCTGGGGACAGCAGGGACAGGAGGGGGCCATGGGGATGGGGGATGACACAGTGGGGACATGGGGACATGGTGACAATGGGGACAGGGTGCCCCCCCCTTGGGGTGATCCTGGGGGACAAGGTGACACCAAGATGGGGATGGGAGATGACACTGCGGGGACACAGTGACGAGGTGGAGGCGGGAATGGGGGTTGCAGGAGCAGACGGGGCTGCAGGGAGGGACCGGGTGGCTGTGGCGGTAGGGTGGCCGCGGGGACAGGAGGTGGCACCGAGGCGAGGGCACCGGCTCCGAGCTCGGCCTGGCCCCACGGCCGCCCCTCTGGGCCCCACGGCCGCCCCTCTGGGCCCCACGGCCTCCTCTCCGTCGCCGGCAGGAAAAGCCCAGAGGGAATTTTGCTGCCGGCCCTGTTTCCTCCGGTGAGCGAGGAGCCTTTCTATAGAAATGCTCTTTCTGCCCGAATTCGGGAGCAGCTTTCGGGGGTGGCACCGGCTTGACATGCAGCTCATTTCTTGGAAAGGTCGCTGCTTCGACCATGACCAAACCAAAGCACCGAAAGTTCCGCAGGAACCAAAGGAAAAATTCCCTAACAGTGAGGGGGACAGATCCCAGGGACAGGCAGCCCAGAGAGGTTGTGGAATCTCCTTCTCTGGAGATGTGCCAAACCCACTTGGTCACCACCCCGTGCTCCAGGTGACCCTGCGTGTGCAGGGGGTTGGACTAGATGGTCCCTAAAGGTCCCGTCCAACCTTCAGGATCCTGTGATTGTCACCAGGTTCTGCTGGGCGCGTTTTTCCACCTGCCCTCTTCAGGCCACCTCCTCGGGATCGGTGAGGTTGTCCTGACGTTGCTGAACCATTCCTTGGCTTCTTCAAAGGGGAGCCAGCCTTCAGCCTCGCTCTTCACCTCCTCCTTCAAACSGGGGCTTTTCAAAGCAGCTGCCTGCTTGCAGAGGTGCACGCAGGACTGCCCGCCTCGTTTGCACGCGGAGACATCACGTTGCTTCCACATCCCGCCTCTAGGCTCTGTGGTCCCGGCTTCCCAGCTGGCAGAAGGCACGTGCTGAGGAAGGCGGAATTCCCGAGGGGTGCCGCAGATGCCCTTTCTTTTTGCAAAAAATAATAGCCGAGGCCCCCGGTCGCTCTCGCTGTTTGCGATTGCTCTTGGGAGGCCGGAGGGAGCAGGTGCACGAGYGTGAGATGGGAATCACGGATTTTAAGCAATAGTCTTGCTGCAGATCCCAATGGGAGAGGAAATCCCGGTTCTCCATGGATGTGACCTCGCTTGCTGGAGCAGTGACATCGCCCCTGCCCGCTCGCATTGTCCCCAGGACAACGCGTTTCTTAGGGCTTGGGAAAACGTCTTTTCCCTTTCCTCCTGCAATGATTAACCAGGACGAGAGGGGAGATCTGCCTTCCTGGTGAGCCTGGGATATTTGGATTGCATCCTGGTTAATCCCAGGGGCATCACACAGGCACAGGGGGATGGAAACGTCCTCCCGCGGCCGTCGAGCCTGTATTTGTTCTCAACAAAGCGGCCGGGCCGGCGGTTTGTTCTCGATCCTTCTGTGTCCAGCGTTGCTGAGTAATGCATGACGGCGCCGAGTCCAAGCCGGGATTTACGAAAAGGTCTCTGGTGACCACAGGAGAAAACGCCAGGGAGATTTGGCAGCTGCTTTGGCGCTGCGAGACGCTGGCGCGAGGCCGGAGGTGCAGGAGGAGCCGGAGCCGGCCGGGCTGCGGAGCATCCACGGGGCCCTCCTGGCCCTGAGCGCCCAGGCAGGCTCGCGCAGGCAGCAAACTTGGATCCTCCCCCAGCTGCGATTAACGTGACCTCATCTCCCGCACAAATTAATTTCCTTTCCTGGGAGAGACGARGGAGGTTGTTGCATAACCTGAAACTCCAGCCCCGCTTGGCTTTCGGGCTCGCGCGTCAGGTCTGGCACGCACGGCTCCGAGCTGCCCACACCTGCCAGGAAAAAAGGCTGAGGTCCTTCTGGCCAGGACGCATCCCGACACATCGGGAAGTGAATAACGTCCCGCGTGGCTGCGAGCTGCCTATTGCAGATCTTTGAAAGGCGCCAGGAGCAGCCGTGATTTGTTAAGCTGGGCATCAGTGACTCATCTGGAGCTTATCGGAGCTGCCTGCAAGGTTCGAGGCACTGGGGCTCATCAGCAGGATATTACTAACGGGCAAGGAGAGTCTTATCTCCCTTCGCCTTTCCCAGCTGGGAGAAGGGAGCAATGTGAGCGGGACTCAGCCATGGACGGGCGAGGAGAGGAGGCAGAGCTCTTAGCAGCTGCAAGCCGGGAGCTCGAAACCTGGCCACACTGTCCCTGTCATTGTGTTGTTCCCGTCTCTTGGCCTTGCCTACCAAGCTAGACACRCTGCAGTGGTGTTTCAGGCTTGGAGAATTTGTCCTTGGCATGTCCTGGAACCAATATCTTCCCTCCTTTATGAGCTGCAGAGCTCTCCGTGGCCGGGGCACATCTGCATTTCCAGCTCGAGTGCCTTGCTGGGGTGGTTTTAGGACACGGCGGCGCTGATGCATAAAGGCAGCGACACGGTTCCTCCGATTGCACTGCAGCCTCTTATTCATATTTGAGGAAGAGGCAGCTTGGCCCTCATTAATAAATGGCTTTTCTGGAGCTGGTCAGTAGAGTGGACGGGGAGCTGTGTGGATTTACACTGTGCTTGATGGCTCGCCGGGCTTTGTGCAGGGGGCTGGAGAAGGAAAAGGGCATAGCCCGGGATCTCCAGCATGGCTGTGGTTCCCGAGCACCGAAACGGCACCGAAACAGCACCGGGATGCAGGTCCTGCTTGTGGGTGATATCCTGCTGGGCTTCTGCCTCCCGAAAAAGCCAAGCGGTCGCGGTGCTTGCAGACCACGCGTACGGCCGCGTGTGCTGTGGGATGTGAGACGGGGCCACGGTGGCACCGGCCACGTCCGAGTCCAGAGCTGGTGGTTGGCGTGGCCGTAACTCCGGACAGGGTACAAGGTGGAAGAGCTCTCATCTGAGCAAAAACCCCGGGGTTTTAGCCAGCAGGTAGGTCAACACTGACCTCAGCAGGTGCTGGTTGTGTTTGAAGAGGCAGCAGCAGGAAGTCATGAGTGAAGAAGGGCCACGCAACTTCTGGGACAGGCAGGAGGGAAGGATAGAGAGGTTTGCGGTGATAGACACCATACGATTGCCATTACCAGATCCRTGCTATCCATGTTATTATTGCTACCTGGAGGACACGTGGCTCCGTGGGGCCTTCCCCACCAGAGATTTCTCCACCCCTTTTGGGGCTGCGGCTGCAGTGCAGGACTTTGGTTTTTCCCCTTGCTAAGCTGATGTGGCCTGGGGTGGAGCAGGGCAGGCTCTTCCCTGTCCCAGGGCACAATTACTGAGGGTATTTGAGTCATTAACCACCTGGTGAGTCAAGGGACAACGCAGCTTTCGCGGGGCTCGCCCTGCATGTCCCACCTTCTCCGTCCTCGCATCCACCCACTGCAGTCTTCATGAGGACCAAAAGCTGGAGTTGGAGCCAGGAGACACCCAGACCTCCCCTCCTAGACTCGCTCCTCGGCAAAGAAGGAGGAATCAGAGCTGCTCCCATCTCCATCCATGCATGGATGAGCGGAGCAGCTCCAGCTCCTGGGTGTGCAGCCAAGCCTGCGGCTTTCCTGCTATTCAATTACTTGGGTGCTCGACTGCAGTGCAGGATTCCGAGGGGGACGGTCCAGGTGCAAGAGGAGAATCCTTGCAATCTGCATTGAGATCCATGCAATCTGGATTGGAATCCGTGCAATTGGGGATTGCATTTGCRCTGGGAAATAAATGGGGCTGATTTATTGCAGGGAACGCTCTTGCTCTGCTGTTGGCTGCATTATTTGGGATGCAGCTGGGGCCCTGCCTGTCCTGCCAGGTCATTTGCCACAGGGGCCTCGGCTGAGGATGGCCATGCTCGTTGCACACAAGATGCAATAAAAAAAGATGAGATAGGAGAGCGCACAAGGGGGACAAATCTGCACCAAGGATGTCACCCTAGTGGGTGCAACTGGCCAAACTGGTGCCCCGTGGCTTCTTTCGTCATCACATTGAGGTGTGATGTGATGATGACATCGCGCCTAAAATAGAGCCGATAACCACATCCCGTGCGAAGGGCATGGACACGGGCCAGCAGGCTTGGATGTGGCCATGGCTCAGTCCCATCTCATGGGAACCTGGGACCAATCCCGCRTTGCCGCCACCTCCGTTCAGCCTGTCAGAACCGGCCGAAATGGGACAACTGGGACAACGGTGACGCCCGTGAGACCCGCGGAGCCGCGCTGGAGCGGAGCCACGGGCACGGTCATCCCCGGCGCGTATCCGCTYCCCGGCCGCGGCGAGCGGAGCTGCTCCGCGGAGGCAAGGCAAGGGCAGCGCTTCCCACACTGGGGGCTCCCGGCTTCCGGCAATTCGCTGCTCGGGGACTTCCTGAGCCAGAGGTTGTATCCGCATCCCGCGGTCCAGCTGCGCTCGATGGGCTCGTGGAGACTGGCTGATCCCACACGCTTTGTTTCCTTTAGAAAAACAAGAAAAATAAATATTAAGAGCACTAGAATATGAGAGTTATGCAGCAGCGGTTCAGCTATAGTGTTTTTAAAGACATAATGATATTCCCATACATGCAGAGGGGTAAAATTGCCCTTCTCCTCCACGCCGGGCTCAGCATTCCGCTGGAGCGCCGGGCCAGCGGGTTTCCGCATGCGGCTGCGCTACAAACCATCTGGATCCCATCAGCCGCAAAGAGCCCGGAATGTGGCAAAAAAGGCCAGAAAAACCTCCTAGGAATGCTCAAAAAAACACCCAAGGAATGAACAAGAAAAAAAAAAAAAAAAGGAAGAATGTTCCCCAAAACCGCCCCGGACAGCACGCGCAGGCAGCCTGGCCCACTCCGGAGCCTGCGGACCCGGTGATTTCCAGGCAGTCCTGGRCCGCCTGGGGATTTTCCGACCCTTGGAGCTGTTCTTTTTGAAAGAGGAAACAATTCCCAGCTCACCAGGAGTGGCCATTTCCCCCTAATAGTTTGATTTCGCCGTAACTGGGAGCAACGGGCCAAAATTCCTCCCAGCACCATTTTTCCAGGCAGCTTTTCCCTATGCCTCTTCCAGCAGGATAGGGCCCTGCAGGGCAGAGCAACGAGCCGGGAAACCCCCTGCGCCACCCTGGGGTTTTTGTGGGAAATTCGGCTTTGGGAAGCGAAATTGCCTGGAAAACTGTGATGTTGCAGGGAACTCCGCTCGCTGTGTCCCAGGCTCCTTGGAACGGATATTGCCGGCTCCTGGAAAAGCTGGTGGAGCTTCTTGGGTGCTAATTTGTGCCAGCAATAGGGATGGGCTCCAAGAAGGCAGCTGTGGCACGAAGCAAGGCGGGAGAAAGGAGCAGCGAGGCTGGGATGGGATATGAGTCCAACAGGTTTTTTATTTGTTTTTTGGAAATAAGAGAGTTTCTGCGAGCGGCTCCGTTTTGAATGAGCTGCCTCTGGTGTCTCCCACCTGCTGCCTCAGTTTTCCCACCTTTAAAATGGAGTGATTTCCTGGCCCATGACTGAGCTAGGGGGGTTGATCCYTCATAGCCTGGGTGTTGCAGGGATGCAGGGGAGGTCTGGCCAAGGAAGATTCCATCTCTCCTCCCCAGGAGCACCTGCCGTAATTGGAGTCATTGGTGGGTGTAGAGAAACGTGAGGTCCCTGCTGCCCACCAAGGCTCCCCATGATGTTGGTGCCCGTCGTGTGGCTAATTGCTGCGGTGAAGCTGCAGCCCACGTGGGATTCCCTCCTGCCCAGGTGATGTTTATCTCCAGGCTCTTGATGTCCTGGAGATGTAACGATCTTCTTTGGACATGGGGGAACTGGGGAACCATCGGACACCACCACATGGTGAAAGGAGATCAGGAGGCCCTGAAGGACATTAGGTGGAACTGGTGGGGTGTAGGTCAGTATTTCAAACCTGGGTCTTGGCTTGAACTTGAGAGGAGTGTTGGCTCTTCAATACCAGGCACTGGAAGGTCCATAGTGCAAAGCAAAGTCCCATGGCTTTGGGACAGGTTCCTTTAGCTGAGTTGACCCAGAAAACTTGGGATACTCCTTCGGACCTTGAGRCCGATCATAGGCATTTATATTGTACAACTTCACACAGCTTTCATGGCCAAAGACCATGTTAAACCTAAGTGCTTGTGCTGCCTCTGCTGCCCTTGTTGTGGGCAAATTCACCKTCCTTGGAGGACTTCTTCCTACCTGATGCTTTTGTCCAGGACAGTGATGCCTTTCAGCGCTGGCAGCACCTGAGATGAAGCATGAAACCCATCCCAGCTCTTCTGCGCTGGAAACTGCAGCTTCGTCCCCACCAGCTGCCTCCTCATTGCTGGAGAAGATGCTACAGCCCTCTGAGCACAGGCTGCTCCTCACCTGCTGTCCCACCAGCCCCAAGTGGAGGTCTCAGTGCCCATCCAAGTTGTCTTGGTGTGTTCATCAACCAAGAGGCTTCAATTATTTATAACTGACCAAGGAGGAGGCACCTGCGTCCATTCATAGCTGCTGCCTCACTTGAGCATYGGTGAGGAGCACTTGACCTGGGCGATGCTTCCTGTGCCATCTGGCCGGGAGCCTTTCCCATAAAACTGAGTGCCTCACATCCAGCTGGCAAGCGGGCAGGGAGCTTTGAGTCAGCGGGACTTGGCTCCATCTCTGAAACTTCAGCCCGGTCCCTTGTGCAAACCTACTCATCTCTCTGGAAGGAATTTGCTGGACGACAATCAGGTCCCTCGGCCTCTTTTTATAATTCTGTTTGGGTGGAGAAAGCTGAGCCCTGATACAAATCTCCCCGCCATGGAGGAAAAAAAAAGGGTACGGATGGGGCCAGAGGGCTTGGTTAGGCCTCCCATCCCAAGGTGAGAGCCACCCCTTCTCCAGAGAGGACGATATTGAGGTTCTCCTCCTAGGCCCYGTTCCTGGGAGGCTGGCAGCCCCAAACTGTGCTGTTCCTGCCCTCCACACCCAGGATTTGGGAGGGAGAGGATGTCTTTCTCCAGACCTTTCCCTTCGTTCTGTCCTTCCCATTCCAGCCAAGGCGGTGGGGCTGGAGGAGCCAAGAGCTGGGGTTTGTGGGATCTATTCCCGTCTCTGTCCTTGACGCAGAGCGAGAGCCCGGGTGCGCTCGGGTGTTATGTAACATGAAAACACTGATGTCAGAGGCTTTAATTAGCAGCGGGAAAGTATTTTGGGGAGGCAGGGATGCCGCGGCGCTGAAGCTCCCTCCCCGCCACCTCCATCCACCTGCTGCCTCCGCTCCGCTGCGGCGCCGGCGGCTCCGGACACGGGGCCCGGAGAGGCTGAGAGCCCAGAGGGCCGAGAGGACCTTCCTCTTCCTAGCACAGGATGTCCCCATGCGACTGTGGGGCCAGGGTTCAACGCCACAGGGCCACTGTGAAGGCAGTGGTCCCCTTGAGGGCACCAGTTCTTCCCCATGGCAGATGTGAGATTACATCTGGAGACCTGTTTTGGGGCCAGGCTCTTCGCAGCGTGCACAGTGAAAGGGTGAGAGGCAGCTAGGGAAGCTTGGGCATAGGGTGAAATTTCTTCCCCATGAAGGTGGGTGAACACTTGAGCGGGGTTTAAGRCATTGGGGGCATTGCCATCGCTGGAGAAAACTCAGACCTCAGGTGGACACTGAGCAACCTGCTCTAGGACTGAAGCTGGCCTTGCCTCCAAGTGAGAAGCTGGACCAGAGACCCTCAGAAAATCCTTTCCCACCTTCGTTAGCCTGTGGAATAGGTTTCCACATCGCAATTTTGACTCTGGATTAAGTTACRATCGTGACTCAAGTTGCGATGGGGCAAGGAGGATCCTCCATCCAGATGGATCTGCTCATCCAAGTGGCATATTATCATCAGGAAAAGCACCTCTAGGAGCAAGGAGGGGATGTGACCCTCCTGACCAGGCTGTGTGGTGACATTTTGGACATGTCCATCCTGCAGTGGCCTCAACATTTTGGGGAATGTCTCCCGTGTAATGCCGGCTGCAAGATGCTCCTTCACTGCTGTGCAGGCCCAGGATGGGATGCCCAAGGTCTGGTCACCCCTTGGATTCCCATGTCCCACACAGCCTGTGGCTGCTGCAGGTGGTTGGGAAGTGCTGATGCTTCCCAAAGGAGCCATCTGGGTGTGTTTTTGCTGGTCATGTGCAGATCCTTGGTGTGTTGGCCTTCCACAGCAGGATTTGCACTGTGGCTGGTGGCTCGGGACACGACTGGTGGCTCAGGACATTGCCATCCTCTAGTGGCTACAGCCAGAAGCACAGCACAAGCAGCGGGTGCTGCTGTAGGATGTGTCCCGTGTCCCTGTCTGTGACAATCCCTGCGGATGCTCCCGCTTCCTCCTCCCTGCCTCATCAACGAAGATTAGAAGCCACCTTGGTGTCCATGGCACCACCACGGGCTTTGCAAAGCCACATTTAAAAGTTTGCTTTGCTGATGCTTTGTCTGGGGTCTGCTGAGGTGCTAAACTGGCTGGATCACCCTTGGGGTTTGTCTCGCTCCTTGTCCTCGTACGTGAGGACAATGCCACGTGGGCACCTGCAGCCAACACTGAGCTCCTCAGCAGACTAAACATCTAGGGTCTGGCTCGCCAAGGAGAGGATTCGGGGGCCATAAATACCTGGGAACTATCTGGAATGAGCACCTGCAATGGGTATGAATATGAGGTCCCTGGTTTTGGAAACCTTTYGCCCTGTCACAGGTTGCTGTGGGTTCAGCCCAGGCTTCACATTGCTCCTGACTGGGCCCCGTTGTCCCAGAGCCATGGGGTGGCCATGCAGGACGCAGGCCCTGGCGTGGCCAGGGGTACAAAACAGACTGAAAAAGAAGAAACAGAGGCAAAACAGGAGCAGGGCCCTGAGCCAAATGTCGTCAAGCTCTGTCTCGACAAGGCCGGGGGGACGCCGGTGTCACGGGGCCTGTGACTCGGCCCACACAGGATATTTGTTTTGATTACAAACCAGCCCGTTTCCCCCGCTTTCCTTCCGCTCTCCACGAGGGCCCTTCTCGGCGCCGGATTTCCTGCAACGCAGCCGCAAGCTCAGGAAGCATCGGGAAGCGAGGTGGGAATCTGGGAAGCAGGGAAGGAGGGTGGGAGAGATGCATGGTGGAGGGTGGTTGGTGCTGGCACATGCTGGGAAGCCCCGTGACCTTCTCTGCAGACAGTGCTCGTCACTGGGGCTCCAGTTGCATCTTTCATTTCCATGGAGGCAGATTCAGGTCACCAGATGTCCTCCGGGCCATGCCCTTGGCAGCATTGACCCTACGTCCCTGTCTGTCCCTTGCTCGAGGGTACAAAGGTGTGACCTCCTTTGAGGTTCGGTGCAAGCCCCAAAGCGTGATGGAGATCCCGTCCCACTGCTCCAACAGCTTTTGGTTGCACTGCATCCTGACCAAAATGCTCCTGGTCCATGAAAGGGTAAATCAGGAATGGAAGTAATAAAATAAATTAATACAAAAAATAATAAAACAGCAATAATATAGGACGGATGCAGAAGATGTTGGCTAATTGACCAGGATTTCTTCTTTTTTTTTTTTTTTTTTTTCACATACTTCACAAATATATCTTCATGCAATAAAAAATCCTGGTCCTTTCAGCTGCACACAAGAGGCTGAAAAGACAGAATTTCATGCTTTGAAAGCAAGAAGATGTCCCCMAAAAGTCCAAACAGGATACTTGAACAAATCTAGGAATTCTTGAGTCAATGTGCCCGAGGGCTGACCATTCTGGCGTGTTTGTGTCCTGCTGATCCCAAATGGGATGTAAATCCTCTTGGCCAAAGCAGCTACTTCTTCTTTTTTTTTTTTTTTTTTTTTTTTTTTCTTTCAGTTTGTGCCGTATCTGCAGTTCTGAAGGTCTGTGACTATTGTGGAAATCTGCTACCCTCCAGCTGCCTTGCGATGGATTACAGTCTCTAGCTGCATTTCTTGATGCATCAGCTGCCCCTGCCTGAGAGCACTGGCATGACAAATATCAGGGCTTGGGAGCCCTTGGCTCGGTTTTCCTTGGGCAAGCAGYGTTGAATTGTGTCAAAAGTCTTTAAATATGATTTCCTGCGTTTCAGCTTGTTTTCTGGATTCAGTGCTTGCCCTCAAGCTCAGTTCAGTCGCCTAAACACCRAGCTTGCCTAAAAATTGGTTTAGGCAATATTGCTCTCTGCAGTGCCCTGGGGTGTCTAAGACAGCCACATGGGGCTGATGGATACAGAGGATCTGTGAGAGATGCAGGATCTTCTGAGGCAGCAGCTGGTGGCCAGGCAGGATATCCCAATCCCACCTAGCCAAGCCTTGGTGTCCTAGTTTCCTAATGAGCTCTGGTGGTGACAGGACACTGTAATGCTATGCCATGAGAAGCAAGGCCTGTGACCTTCATTAGAGCAACTGACTCTTCATTTTGTCTCCTCTTTTGCCCTATGAAAGTCCTCTGCTTCCCACCGCGTGACTACTCAACTATGCGGTTGCACCTTCCAAACATGTTGAAGCTCTCAAGGTGATCGTCCAGCTTTCTTTTCCTTAGACCTACCTCTCATCCTAAGAACTACATCAACTCGTTCAGTACACTAAAGAAAAAGTTTTAAAAAGCTACTGAGAGATAAGTTTCTTTTGATGGAGGTGACCCCCAAAGGATGAACTCTTGAAACCCCTACTCCAAGATGCTGCAAACTGGACCTGTCATCAAGAAATCCTCCATCCCTTTCATTTCCATCATCCTGGACTGGGTGGGAGGTGGAGTGCCCTTTAGGCAGGCTCAATTTTAAGCTCAGCTTTGGCATCGCTCTGCTGCAGGATGACAGCTCTTCATTATCACACTCTGTCACTCAATATGGGACTACAATGGGTACCTTCCCAGACCCAAAACTTGGGGCATCCAGGCTCCTGATGTTGGGCTGCTCACAAAACGCTCTTGCTCCAGCTTCATCCCTTGTCTCAAGGTATGGTTCGCACCAGCTGATGTCTTTGTTTCTCCAGCTGCAATGCCAGCTGCAAAACCCCTGGGCTTTTCAGGCAGTGCTCAGCATGCTGGCCACGGGGTGTCCGGACACGTCACCCGCTTTRCTCCTCACAGACGTCTGCAACCAGTCGCAATCCCGGCCTAGAGGGACCTTTAGGTCGGCTCTTCCGAGGTCCTCCARCACAAAGGTCCCACAGCATGTGCCCTGTGATGGGGCGTGCAGGCAGCTGTGCAAACAACGGAGTGTTGTGTTCGGCAGCCTACGTGGAAAAAGCAGAGGGAATTATAAACAGGAGCAACCCCTCCACTGAAAACAAAGATTGAAAAGGAAAAAAAAAAAAMCAAAAAMCAGAAGGATGAAAACTGACCCAAACAAGAATTGTTCTATTTTTGTTTTGAGCCTTAGCTCTGTTYCGATTTAGAACTGCCAGTGCAAATAAGCYGTGGCAGATGCTGACTTTTTTGATTTTTGAGATTTTTTTTCCCCATCTCCCTGGAGTGATTTACTAAATTCAAGGAATTCTTCTGGTTCCTTAAATCCACATTTTTCAATGAAAAAAAGAAGTATGCACCAGATGTTGTTATAACAGGGTGCAGTGACTCCTGTGGGGCGCTCATGTGAAGAAAGGCCAGTTTTAGCTCTTGGTCTCCAGATGATGCTCTGGGTGGGTGTGGATGCCCTTTGGGTCCTCTGTCACAYTGGTAGCCCCTTGTAGATGGTACCTAGGGGCTTTTCAATGGCTCTGGGAGTCCCTGGTTTGCAGCCACATCCCAGCARCAGAGCCTGATTCTGAGATTCATTTTCTTTCTCCTCTGGATCAGAGCTGCAATGAATTTATTTTAGTACTCCATAAGGTGACATGTGTCACGGTGCCTATGGGACTGGACCCACCTTTCTCTTCAGATGGCCTTGATGATAGAGGTCTTGATAAAAGTCTGAAGCGTTGCCCCAGAGTGAATTACAAAGACTTTTCTGTGTTGCAAAATAATAAAAATATCCAGGGAGCCTTGTTCATTCATTATATGGCCTGGAAAAACCTTCATTTTGCAGCTGGCAAGTGGATGAAGGGAGAGGATGTGACAAGAATGTTCTCCYGAAGTCTTGGCCATGGCACTTGGCCTAATGCTTTTCTTTTGCCAAGAGGAACATAGTCCTCAAAACAGACCTGAATGAAGAAGTCAGGTCTGGGAATGAATGATTTTGCAGGCCCTTCAGGCTCTTGCTATTCATTGCCTCCCTGTCCTTCACCCGCTCTTTTCCGAGCACCTTGTGAAAACTGATTCATTAAGCTTTATAACATTTAGATGTTAATGCAAACGTGACTCTTTCTGCTTAGCTACTGAAAGACACGCTGTCAGAGGTGGGACATCTGACCACGTGGTTGTGTCCGATGCCATAATTCAGGTGGTTGCACAGCTGTTGGAAGCTGTAGCAGGCTCTGAAGGGAGTAGGATGTACTGCTGTACTTTGGAAAGATGCYGGGGGCTCAGGAGGAACAGCATTGCCCTCTCCAAAAATTCTGGAGGGTCATTGATAATGAAGAGGTGATGGGTTCTTGGCTTGGATTGCTGTGGATGGCAGGAGCTGCAGTAGTCCAGCAGATTTGTTTTGCTAATGTGATGGTCCTGCTAGGGAAGACTGAGGGACATGAAGGGCTGCTACAAAGATCACGTCTTAGTCCTGACTGCAGCTCCTGACAAACGCAAGTATAAAAGRCCAGAGACTATGTCCCCTCCCAAGGGCTTAGCACAATCCTAGACTCTGGTGGGCCCTATAGAATTWGGTATAAATTCAGATCCAG
The DNA here is from genome assembly GCF_003342845.1 of Nothoprocta perdicaria. Lineage (NCBI taxonomy): Eukaryota > Metazoa > Chordata > Aves > Tinamiformes > Tinamidae > Nothoprocta > Nothoprocta perdicaria. The sequence goes on along the minus strand of NW_020455843.1, from coordinate 1,696,597 downwards.
ATGTGGGTCTTCATGACTTTCCCTTGGCTTCATCAGTGCAATAATGAGGTTGAAATGTGCTTATCTGGAGGTAGGTCTGAGCACTTTCCTTGGGTCAAATCCAGGCACCTGCCTGCTGGCAGCTCTATTTCTAGCTCAGACATCTGTGCCTTTCAGCTGTCTTCTACACCACATCACACCACTGGATCCTGAAATGCCTGCTGGCCAGAAGAGAGTTGGAGAAGGTCTTTCCTCCTGCTGTTTCCTGAATCAGCAGAAGAGACAGAAAAAATCAATCCTTTATGGTCCCACTTCTCCAGGTCTGTACAAAGGCTGCAGTTCTCTCACTTTGCATTCAACATGTGGGACACAGGTGCTCTGAACTGCTCATATTGCTACTGAAGGATGAAAGGCCAATTGCTCTGCTGCTGGTCAGTGCTCACYGTAACCTTTACCATTTTGGTTTATTGCTGGCTAAGAGTGTTTGGACCAAAAGAGCTGACCCCGGTGCTATTCATTCTGATCTTGCTGAGGGATCCCCATCATGTGGAGCTTCCCTCTGGGCGTCTTTGAGCAGYGAATGGTGACGGTGCTCCAGGTGCTGGAGGAGCAGCAGGTAGCGCTTCACCTGCACAAGAAGACGACTCAGAGATGTGGATAAGACTCTTTCTCTCATGCAACCGGATCTGAGCATGCCCTCATGGCCYGAGAGGAGCCTCTGGGCTCCTCTTCCATGCTGCCGGGTAAACAGGATGTTGATATAATTAGCTTTCCTGTCATCAACCCTATAGTAGCTGTACAGTGGAAAAAAACCTCCTGGCAGTGCTGGGCCTTTTCGTTATGGAAAGATCCAGTGTTTGCTTGCAGCCTGCCGATCCCTTCTGCTTCCACGTGGGAGGTCCCAGGGTCTYCCACTTCAGCTCTTCGCCTCTTTGCCTTCCTTCTCATCCCTGCTTGCATCTGAGGAGAGGAATAAGCTGGAGTTCGGCCCAGTGGCTAGTGCATATTCCACAAGACTCAGAGCAATCTGAAATCAAACAACAAAAGCAAGGCAAAAACCATCTCCCCTATCCCCATCCCCCTTTTTTTTTGAATTTTAAAAGAAAGCAGAATGAGACGTTTGCACAATATCAACCTTCTCCAACCCCACTGAGCAGTTTCAGCCTGGGAAAGGTGATGAAGCTGAGCACCTCCTGCAGCAATGTTCAGTTTCTACAAATCTGCATGTGCTGTAGCTTGTGGTGGTGGCACTGGGGAGACAAGTCTGTCCTGATATTCCTGCCTGATGGGTGTGCAGAAGCCGGGAGGCCATGGGCAGGGTGGTGGAGGCATGGATGGAGCTTCCCACTTTTGTCCTTGTCTTGTGGCTAGAGCAGGGTGAGGAAGGGACACATACAACCAGGAGGAGAGATCCTGGGTGGCCTGAAAACTCCCTCCCGGCCAGGGAGAAGTGTCCTGGTCCTTGACATGAGACTCGGTGCAGTCTCAGAGGAGACTCAGTGGAGGCTGTTTGGCTTCTGAGTCTCAATCTGAGCACGGACATAGGGTGTCAAAAAGATTTACTGCCCTCAGATCTGCTCTTCACACATTTTTTCCCTATGGCAGCAAGTTTATTCCTCCTTTCCTGCCCTTGTGGGAGCACTTAATATTTGATGAAATCTCCTGCCTGGACAGGGCCATACAGGGCTTCATAAGCACATTTCTGCTCGCCTCCTTGTGCACCTTCTCAGGTGAACCTAGCAGCCCTGGTGCTAAATTGACGCAGTGCTCAGCTTGCTTGCACTATTAGGTAAATGAGGCCCACACTTCAGTGTCTTCCTCCTTGTGGTTGTTTAGATGTGGCCTTGGGTCGACCTTCAGCCTTGCTCTGAGATCCTCCAGGTGTGGGTGCCTTAACCAGGGTCCAAGACCTTGCATGTCCAGGTGGGAGGGTGGAGRTTGAAACGGAGGTGAACAAGTGTCCTCGGGGTTGGTCTGGGCTTTGCAGCACAGTGAAACAAGTGTGGGTTGTGTTTTGGGTGCGTGCACGTCCGTGGCGGGCCTGCGTTCGCCTTGCAGCYGGGGCAGAGCCCTCCCGAAAGTCCTGCCCTTTCACGGAACACGAGGAGCCGGTTGGCCTTGACAGCTCCGYGCTCGCTTTCTCGCTCGCTCCGATTTTTCCTTGCAAAAACAACCCCCAGGGCTTTCCCAAGCTAGATTAAAACCAGAGTGCCCTCAGATTACAAAACAGAGCCGCAGTCACATCTTTTTTCTATGGTATTTTCCTACTCCCTCCCCTACGGCCTCTCCCCCATGCAGGCAGACCAGCTGGAGCCACTGGCACAGGAAAATGCCTCTGGGCCCCACAAACACCCCTGGGCTCCCATCCTGGCGAAGAAGCTTGAAGAGGGGCAGGGGATGTGTTGAGGAGCAGCAATAGATACTTAGGATGCTCAAGCAGGGTTGGCCAGGAGGATGTGCAAAAAGGGTTCAGCACAGCACACAAGCAAGCTGGACACATGAAGCTATGGAGAAACGTGTTCTTCCCACCCTTGAATTGCAGCAGAAGTCATCATCTCTGTGGGTTTTCCATCCTTCCTGGTGGTAGCGATCTCCTGGGGAAACAGCCATGCTCATGCTTTGACTCACATCGGGTAAAATCCTGCCAAGGGAGAAAACTCAATAGGATCATAGAGCCTTTACGGAAAGCAGAGAAGCRTCACTGGGTGTAATCCAGTCTGGGTTTCTGCCTTGTTTCTGCCTAAAGCACAAGGGCTGCAGAAAGGTGGGACTTTAGTGGTCATCCCAGTGTCCCCAGAAGCCCATGGTAGACAGAGATCCATTGGGTGKAAGGTGGATAGAAGACAGATGCTGGATACAGCTTTCCTTTCCAATAGCCACATCCTTCTCTCTACATAGGCAAGGAAACACATGAGGTGGAGGAAGCAAAGTGCTGGCCTACAAGCACAGGAGCCTGGATCAGGTTGCCAGTGTGGCTGCTGATGGGCTGTGTGAGCTGCCTTGTCCAGCACGGCTTGCACCATCTCCAGAGCTTCCCCATCTGAAGCACACCACCACGTTGCTGAATCTTGCTGGGGCAGCTTGTGGCGAACCTGCTCCCAGGTGTCCATGCTTCTCCACAGCTGTCCCCTCACCTGAGTGGGTGACATGGGACATGTTCCTCCTTCTCTGCCACTTCAGAGCAAACTCTAGAGACATCCCTTAAAGTAATGATGAAGATGGGTTAACCCATCATATGAGAGCCAACTGGGATGTGAAAGCAGGTGGATCACTGCGGGTAGACACTGCGAGACATCAGACTGGATCTGTCCCAAACCCATTTCATAAATATAATGGGCTTTGAAGTGGGAGCCTTGCAGGTCCACCTGCCTTCCCTTCTCCAGCAGGTCCACATGAGCCAAAACTTGCAATTATCACCCAATCTGCAGYGCCTGCGCTTGCCAAGGGTGATGCTGACTGGTGGGGTTCTGGATGCTGGTGCTTCCCTTTGCTTTGGCTGCTGCCAGGCCCTCTGCAAGCTGCGGAGCCAGCTTTGCCCAAGGCTTTTGGTGGCAGGCAGCGGATCTGAAAGGAGAGGGATTCCTCATTCGGATTACCGTTAGCTATAGCTGGAGGGGAGGGAGATTTTATTTTTATTGCTGCCGTTTGGCCTGGCTCAGTGTGCAGAATAGCAGGAAATGCCTACGGGCTGGATCGCATGGTGGGCTGTGTGTGTTTGCGTGGGRTGGGTTCTGCTCTCACCCTTCCCACATGCTGGCAGATGCCTGACAAGACTTGACATATTGGCTCCTTCACCACGGTCTCCAAAAGGAATATAGTTGCTGCTTCACCCTCTTTTCCACACACTGGAAAATGAGTGGAACCCACCCATGGAAACTTGTGTCCTGTGGGCATCAGGTCACATATGGCCATCATGTCATATGGGCTAGCAAGAGTGAGGAATGAAGTATTATTCTACATTATTCTAGACAATGAGGGCAGCCTAGACTTGTGTCACTAGTCTCTCTGCCTGGAATAGCACCTTGCTCCTTGAGCGGCCTCGTCTAATGAGCGAAGCTCCTCCACGGGGTGAAAGCAAAGGAGGTGGTAGAAATCAGCCTGGCGAGAAGTGAGCTGGAACCAGAGGGTCACACACATTGCTTCACTCCTTGCAAAATCTTTCATTGATGTCCAAAGTTGTGTGCTCAGCACCTTGCAAGTCAAGTTGGGGTAGTGCATGGGGAGCTGGGGCATGGTGCTGCCCTTTCTGTTCTTGGAGCATGAACTTCTGTTTGCTCTCAGTGYCATGAAAACTTGTGGATGTTGCCAGTGAGTCATGTCATCCTGCTCTGGCTGTCCTATGGGACAAGCAGAGAACATCATCACTGCAGGGTCCTGTGCCCTGCACCTTTTGACTAATGGCATCCATACCCAGTGTGCTTGGCTAGCTTGAACTGCTTGGGAGATACCTCTTGATTCAGGCAGAAACTGCTGCAGAAGGAGAGCTCACACTGCCACAGCACTTACTCTGGTAACTGGTAAGGTATCTTTAATCACTATAAGGTCTCCATCACTGTCTTGTATGGTCAAGGTCTTCTGAAGGACTGCCCAATTCGTTGGCCATAAGATTRCACCCATGAACCTTCCCATGGACATGGCCGCTTTGTATTGACGTTTGCATGGGAACTGACCTTTCACAACGCCAAATTTAGAATCAGTTTTTAATGTAAATCCATAAAAAGAAGGCTGTCTTCCTTCCTTGGGTGGGACTCTTTCCCTTCAGATGCATGCCTGTGTTTGCTCACGGGTATTAATGTTCAGGCGAGATATCCCCAAAGCCATGTGTTGGCGTCACAGCAGACCAGCTTCCCTGCTGGGCTGCAGTGAAAACTGGCGCTTTTGAACACAAAATGTCAGGGTTCCTAAGCTCCTTAACTTCCAGTTACATTATCCACTAATTAAATGATTTCCACACATCAAAGGGTGTTGGAAATATGACGCAGGCTTGTGGTCTATACACGTCTCTGGAGTAACATGGTGCCACTTGCTCGAGGTCTTGAACGCCGCTTTGGAGATTTGTGTTGCCCTCATGGCTGAATCACCTTGGCTGAAATTTTCTGCTCATGCAGCCACATGAATAGTTTTAATCTCCCAGGAGACATTCTCTACTCAGCTGTCCATCCACTGATGTCTAATGCCACTGGAGACAGGCTTGGGAGTGCAAAATATGTCCACAAGGCTGGAAAGTAGGGTGTAGAACCAATGGGCCAGGCTGGATCCCCAATATCATCAGGTGCCCGCCTTCAGATGAGTGAATTGTACATTKTTTCTTGGTGGATTTCTCTGAAAAAATAGTTCTGTTATCCATATCAAGACCTCTGTTTTAAGATTTCTTGACATAGCTGCTCTGAGATAGGGAGAGCACTCAAATGCAAGCATATCCTGACTGAAGCCCCTGAGCCGATTCCTGCAACATCTCTAGGTCCTTGTCTCCCCAAACCAGCCTCATACTAACACTTCTGAGCATTCATGTGTAGGAACTGGAAACGGGAAGCGTGGAATTCAGCTCACGGACTGAGGYTTTTATGGGTGGAGGTGTCAACAGGCAAAGCAAGGACTGCACTTGGATGCCTCACTGCAGTGTGTAGCCACTTCAGATTCCCAAGTGTATTMCAGACTTCCATAGGTTGATAACAGGGACCAGGTAGACCTTCTCCCTTCCAGACCACCAGAGCAGCTCCAAGGGCATGAGATATCTCCRTGAGCAACTGAATAGAGCTGTTATAGCCCACCGGGAACATCTCTACCCGAAATTTTAGACTAGTCCCACAGCAGGGGCTCCTCCAAAGCTGCCCATCCTCACTATCCCTCTCCTCAGCTTCTTTTATTTTCTCTGCTCTCACCTCATGGCTTCACTTTGACAGACTTTATGTCCTGTGGCTAAGACTCAGCCTATCACCCTCTCCAGCCTGGCCATATCTAGAACTCACAACTTCCCAAGACCCTGCTGAAGATTTCTTTTTCTGCTCCAGCACGACACATGGTGAAATCCAGCTCCTAGGCCTGCTCTGTGATCAGCCAACAGCTGCACGGCCTGCGGGGTCCCAGAAGGAGGCCCAAGCCAAGGGAAGCCAGCCAGAAGACACACTCCTTGCTCTACTGGGATGGGATCAGAAGCACTGGCAGGACGCCACCCAAAGCTGAACCAGGGCCATGTTCCTGTCACCAGCCAGCCTTGGCACAGCCTGCAGATGCCCTGGGGTTTTGGAAGAYGCTGGTTTCAGTTCAGGGGTTGTAATGTTAGCCTGTAACAAAAGCCTCCCTGGCTGAGTTTCCWCCGTTTTGGGATTAAATTCCCAGAACTGGCACATGGCTCAGGTTCTACTCAGGGCTGGTTATGAACACTAAGCAGTGAGAGTTTTGTGGCAGAGCGGTCAGAAAACGCAGGAGCTCAAGGGTGGTAACAGTCCCTTTTCTGATGGACTGGCCACTGCCGCTGCACCTCTGACCACTGCGAGATGCAGATCGAGCCTGGGACGTGCACAGGATGGCTCCTCTTGGCCAGACTGTCCCGCTRCCAAAAACTGTGAGCTTTCTTGTCCACAGAAGAGATTTGTGGCCCTATGGCCAGCTCGTGTCCTGCTCAGGCTTGTGTATTCGCCCACCTTTCTCTTGCCCAGCAGCACCGCTGATGTTCTCTTTTAGAAGTGCTTGAGATGCTCCTGAGGGTTTCCCAACTAAGTTCTCCAAAGTTAGGAGACATCGGACATCAGTTTGCCCATGACAGCCTTCACATTGTTCTCTCGGAAGCATCATGGTAGGGTGTGAAATAGCACATTGGGACATTATTTTTTTCCCCACTATASCTTCCTTTCCTTTCCTTTCCTTTCCTTTCCTTTCCTTTCCTTTCCTTTCCTTTCCTTTCCTTTCCTTTCCTTTCCTTTCCTTTCCTTTCCTTTCCT
>NW_020455843.1:1646141-1689077 GCF_003342845.1 Nothoprocta perdicaria | reverse complement strand
ATTCCTGTGGGATGCTGCTTTTCCTTCACATCCTTTTTCTTTTTCCCTGGCACTGAACAAAGCGAGGTCCTTTGGGGACAGGAGCACTACAACCCTTGCAGACTGTCCCCTGATGCACCAGCACGTGGAGGTGACGACAAAGCGTCCTCCTTAGTCCAGACAATTCCTTTCATTTTAAGGTTTGGCATCAGCATCTTTCTTTTCCTCTTCTTCATGTAGATTTTTCTAGGTGTGAATAATCTCATGAAACCGGAAAGTTTCAAGCCTGAAGCATGAAGTATGAGAAATTTGACAGATAATATATGGGAGATGGAAAGTAAAATAATGGAGAGAAGTGCTCTGGATGGCTATACTTCAAGCAGAAATCAGATATAAGTGTACACTGCCATCTCATAGTTTAAAGGCTTTGGATACATCTTCAGATTAATGGCAGGTTGTAAGGAAGAATAATTACATTTTTCCAATTCACAGGCCTACCAGGGAAAATCTTTTTAAGCTTGCTTCGAGAAAGAGCTAGCAGTCACCTATACCTTGAGAAGGATTTTATTATTCTAATCCCAAGCACTTTTTCCTCCCCAATTAAGCAAACAGAAGAATTGCCCAAACCTGCTGAGCCCCAGCAGAGGCTGCAGTCCTGGGGCAAGGTCACACGTTCAGCTGGGTCTGCATTTTTCCATGTGTTCTTTTGCCTCAAGGCAGGTTTTAATTGCATAAAAACGTCTTAAAAACGTCACCGTGGTCCTTGCTGGCACTCGGCTGCCTTGGCAGGCAGCCTGGGGAGCGTCACCGACACCAAAGCCTCCACCAGGAGAGGCAGCACACCACCAAAGACGGAGGTTCAGGGAGCTGTCAGGGTGGAGAAGCGAGGCACAAGGCGAGGTCTGGAAAATCCTGAATCCTGGCTTTTGAGTAGGGAAGTCAATGAGCACAACTGCCCTTCAGAGCAGCCTGCCCTGTGCTCCTCACTGCTCCTCCGTGCACCAGAAAGGGGCTCTGGAAGCGAGTGGCTGCTTGCCGGAGGGATGCCCTCTGTCACGGAGATTATTTCAGCCTGGGGAACAACCACAGCCATCTTCTTGAGGGGATTTTCCCCATTTACCTGATTTTGCCCTTTCTTTAATGTTTGCAGCAACCTCCCAGGGGAGTTAGCTGGCATGGAGAAAACAGGCTCGGGAGAAAAGAGCAAATGTTGCTCTTGTATTTTAGAGGATTAGACCCTTGGGATGGGGGGAGGTTTGGGTGCCTGATCCCAATGTGTGGTGTCGGGCTCTGTGCTGGGACAGCGATGGGCTCCGCTGGTCCTGCTGGTTCCCAGGAGCAGCTGTGTTCAGATGGACAGGGGACACTTCTGAGGATGCTGCCTGCATGGACAGGAGGAAAAAACTGTGCTAGAGCGTTTTGGCAAACCAGGCACCTGCTGTGACTCYGAAATGACTCCGAGATTGGAAGCTGTGGTCCTCTGCCCCAGGAGCAACCTCCGTGTGCTTGGAGCCTCACGTGTGTGGTCAGGCTGGGCAGCTCCTTGAATCCTGGAGAGGCCCATGGAGAGCTCAGAAGCTGTGCACAATGCTCAGAATCTCCTTCTTCCTGCCCTGGCAAATCAGCAGCTGTCACAACTGCTGCAAAACCCAGAGAGAGCAGAAACTGGCGCTGCTCCTTCCCTCCCTTGCACGTGGCCGGGCAGGTCCAGGCTGCAGCAGCAGCCTCAGGAACGGGGCAGGGGGCTCGGCTTGAGCACTGGCCCCGGGGTCTAGAGCAGCAGGTCTCCCATGTCAAGGAGGACGGTGACAAGGACGTGGCCCTTCCCAGGACAGCAGCAAATCCATGCCAATCTCATGGGCTGGACCACTAGAGGGCAAGACCAACCATCCGAGCACACAGCCGGATGCATGGAGCATCGCGACCGGGATGTGCAAGGTAAACACCTTCTGGTGATGGGGATTTGCAAGGCAAACACCTTCTGGAGAAGGGGATTTGCAAGGCAAACGCCTTCCCGTGATGGGGATTTGCAAGGCAAACGCCTCCCCGGTCTCAGCTGGTGATTCCTGCCCCGAAGCATGAGGTCTGCAAGCTGCCTCTGAGCTGTGTTGGCAGCAGGCACTGCTTGTAGAGACGTCAAAATGTTTAATCCTTTGGGAGAAATTATTATCCGTGGTGTCACTACAAAGCAGGAGGTTAAAAGAGCACCATAAATACATCAAAACAGAACCAGAGAGGAAAAAAGTAGCTAGTGAAGGATAATTATCAAATGATGCGTGGGGATCTCTTCATCTCTGGAAGCTGCCTGTGATGTCAAAAGAAAGTTGTGAGGTGGGAGTTGGGGGCCAGTGCATTTCTCATGGCCAGAACTCTGCTGATTTCCACCAGCCGGGGACTGGGGCTCTCTGTGGGAGAGGAGACCGGCTCTCTGCCCCTGTGTGCTGCAAAAGCAATGTCAGGTGTTGGAACGTGACTTCATATGGATGAATTGTCCTCATGGGATTTTAGTCATGCAAAATGTAGGGCTCCTAAAATCCCTCACTGCTCGTTTTCCTCGTTGATTGTCTTGGTTTTAACTCCATGTTTCCTTACTAGGCTGGAGATGTTTGCATCTGTAGCATCCTGAGCAAATGTTATGAAAAAGAAACACGCTTTTCAGGGATGTGGACTTGGATTTAGCTGCTGCCCTCCTGAATCAGCTGTTTGGGTGAAGGTGCTTTTCTTAGCCATCATGCTGAGGAGACCATTATAAGACCATTAAAAAAGCTATGGCATATTTTGGTGCTGAGGGTTCAATCTGGATCTATCCCCATATGTCAGGGATCCCAGAGAGAAGAAAACCTTGGAGTCCTCAGGTGGAGTGGACCAGATATTTCCCAAGAGAACGGAGATCCTCAGAAAATCTGATTCCAGCTGTGGCCCCTAAACTCTTGGAGACCTGATTCTGCACCTTGTAGAAACGGRTTTTAAGCCACAAGCTTTTCAACTGTCCTCAGCTCTCCTGTGTTGTTCCTAGGATGGAGTCCAGCATCCTCACCAAGCCACACTTGAGGAATCATCTCTCTTCTGGGCACATTCCATGTTCCCCATATTTTTCCATTGAAAGAATGTTTTTTTCCCCTTTCCTGTGGGATATGGCCATTGTTCCTGGTACCTGTTACAACACGGTGTAGCAGAGAGCTGAAATGTGCTGTTTGGGTAATGTAGTTTAAAAAAATATTCGGCAGGATAAACAGCCTCTATGAGCCCTGACTGGTGTGTTTTGGGTAGGAACTGCCCTCTACACAGGAAACGTGGCTCATGCCACAGTAAAGTCCAAGTCACAGCAGTAGAGACATGCATGGCTTCTTTGTCGTGGTATCTCCATAGGCTGCTTGATCCCTGGCGTGATTTGACAGATCTGTGTATGAGGTCTGTCTCCTACCGGGGTCCACTGCAGCAGTCTGCAAATGCCATTTTAAACATGGGAATTTGCTTTCTCCGCAAAGCAAACACGGGAAAGTCCCGCGGATGCAACGGGATTTGTTCTTGCACCTGGCATAGAATGGAGAGTGTTGATCTTGGACAACCGGTTGTCCAAACAGTTTGTGTAAAGAAATCAGGGGGCGTATACCCAGGACAAGTCTGTGCTGGCATCTGATCTGTGCCAGAGTAGGAGACTAGGTGGAGAYGCTGCTGGGAGAAAATAGAGAGGCACCTGCAGAATCTGATGCCTTGACTTGCACCAGTGGCCAGAATGCCACCACACCTGGTGGCATTTGAGACATGCCAGTTGTCTCCCAACCCGTGTCCAAACTCAGGACACCTAAATGCAGCTCCCCGAATCTGCAAGATGAATCCCAGCTCTGAGAAAGAGCCTGCAAGACAAGGCCAGSAGCTAATGGGAAGCTAGGCTCGCCCCTACCCTCATCAGAAGGACCTGTGGGCAGGGAAGGAAAGGTCCTGGAGATCTTAGAGGAAGGTATGGCAAGAAGCCACAGGACATGCAAGAGTGGTGAGCTGGAGAACTGTAGAATGTTTTCTCACTTTTGTCTAGATCTGAGCATGTGCTAGATGAAAAGTGATGATTTTTGGAAGCCTTTTTGCTGTTGGTGTCCTTGGCTTTGGTGACCTGGCAATAGCACAAGGGTGTTCGGGCAGTTGGGGAGATGCCCACTGGGCCCTGGGTGGAGAAGGGTGTTTCAAATGGAGGAAACACAGAGATCGGATCACAACTTCCATTTGGGATTGACTGAGGGGAGATGGTGGAGAAACACAACAGGGATGTAGGGAGGTACGTGGGTTGTGCAGAAGGAACTGCTGGGGAAGGTGGTCCTGGGGAGGAAAGGACGTGTTTGATARATCTGGCATGAAGGCCAAGGATTAGCAGGGTGGGAGCAAGGTATCCACAGCAAGGAAGAGATGAGCTTTGGAAACACTGTCTGGGAGGGAGGCTGGGTAGGATTTAGCTAAGTTTAGTCATAAAAACCACCAGGAACTTTTGATGCGTAAGCTGCTTTGAGGCTGGGGATTTTGGTCCTCAGGGGTTCTGTTTCTAGCGGGTTTAGCTTTGATATTTAATCTTGCTTTCTCTTTTCCTTCAAATGTTGTTCCTGCACTTGAGGTTAATGCCTACAAAACCCCAGATGTCACTCCCAGCTGCACATAAGAGCGTGCTCAGGCAGATCCTGTTGGAAAAAGTACTCAGACGCACCGTCGGGAGCTCCAGTTTGGGACTCGGGTGGGATGTGGCAACTCCTGCCTCGTTGCACCCTCATGGCCTGGACGATGCCAGCTGACGATGGCACAGAGCACGTTCCAGCAGAAGACGTGCYGGTGGTAGGGGCAGATCCAACCTATTTCCAACTGCGCTTGGAAACACTCCCGGGCTGGGAGAATTTCATATTGCAAAATGACAGGGATAAAAGCTCTTGCTCCCTGAAAAAAACCTAATTTTTGGATTCAGCGAGAGGATCTACCTGGTCGATCTCTGCCTCCCTCCCATTCTCCGTGGCAATTCCCTCCTAGAGCAGACCCCGTGCTGAGCGCTGGGGATTCACACACGCGGTTACCGCTCAGGCTGATGAGCAAGCAGGTAGGCAGTTACCTGGGGACTTCCAGAGCAGACTGCACCACCCAGACGGTGTTCCAGGAACCCGGCCGGCCGCCGGGGCCCTTTGCCAGCGCCCYGCTCGCGCACCTGGACGCTTTCATCTCCGCGCTCTCCGGCAGCGCGCGCRGGGCTGCCAGGTGCTTTCCTGAGAACCGGCAGCCTCGTTCCTGCCTGTCCCAAAGACGAGGCCTTTAGGAGGCTCTGGGAGTTGGGTTCTGGTGCAAATGCAAGCGCTTTTGGAAAAGGAGGCTAGGAGTACGCAATGGAGGCTGGGCCTGGTATAATCCTGCCTGGTGACAAGTGCCTGAGTGTTCCTGTTTGCAAAGTGTTTGGAGATGCTAAGAGGTAATACAACCTAATTAACACACAAAAATATCCAGAATTGCAAGCATTAAGAGAAAACCCTCTGTAAAGGCAAAGCAGCCTGCTTGCACAAGAGAGATGTTCAACAGGAGGAAACTGGAGGTCATGTCCTACTGGAATTAATGGCAATGCTGGCAAAGGAACAGGCATTACATAAATATCCAAGGAAGTTACGCTGGGGGCCCATGGCAATGCAGCCAAATGCTTCAGCGTGTGAGCTCCTTGTGTGAGTCTGAGATGAAGAGAAGGACTTTGTATATTAAGCCCTCTCCCATCCCCTTCTTATGCTGAATCCTCATCACATGCTCTCTCCTCTGCACATTGTGCGGCATCTTCTCAGGTTTGCAAGAGACGGGAAGCAGGTGGGTTTAGTGGCTTGGTTCCCTGCTAATCTAGGCCTCCCTTCCAAGTGCTGCGTTGGGGAGTCACTCRAAATGCCTTTGAGGCAGCATTGGTGATAAATGTCCTAAACTGCAGTACCTGAACGTTACTTCATCACAAGGTCCCTTTCCTAATAGTGGCCAGAAGTAACGACACTCATAAAGATAAGAATCTTTCTATGATGATAAAGCTCTGGAACATTCACAGATGAGGACTGTCCTTAGGTGGCCTTTGGAGGGCCTCACTAGATGCAGGTGTCAGAAACACAGGATGTTTTGTGCATACTCAGCACATTCAACCTCCTTCCGAGGAAAGAGGCTTGATCTGGAACGGAGACAAGAACCGTTTACTCTTTCTTACCTGTGTTTTCTGTTGTAGCTGGATAAAGCCTCCATTTCTGACCCCACACACTCCGTGTTGGTGTGTAGAGTGTCACACACTSTCCCAAGTGTGGCTCCTTTTGATGTCAGGGATCATAGTCAGACAAACTGATGCCTGCAGCATCACCTATCAGGCATCCTTTAAGCTGATGACAATTCCTTAGAATCATAGAATTTTTATAGTTGGAAAAGACCTTCAAGATCATCAAGATTATCAACCATAGATAATCAAGTCTAACCGTAACTCCTTGGGGGCCCTGGCACTCCTCCCCAGCTTTGGCTTGCACTGTGAACCTGTGACTGGGGCAAGATTTTGTTTTCCAAAGCCAGAGATGCTGGCAGCACAAGATGAGGAGTTTTGGGGCAGAGTGGTTGCCTTTTGGTGGCATCGTGTGGAGAAAGTGGAAGTACAACATAAAATAGGAAGGCACATGAGGAGATATGGTGTCAAAGAAATTCAATGGCTGAAGTGCTGTGCTGTGGGTGCTAAAGGTGCCTACAGTGATAAAGGTGGGAAAGCTGTACAAGTGCATGGAAGAGGTGGTGCTAGGGGGTCGTCTGTCTCTGTGCCAAAAGCAAATGGGAAGTGAAAGAGTTAAAGGTAGGAAAACTAGTGCCTTTGTAAGCCAGGAGGAGAAGGAACCCCTTGCACAAGTACTGAGCCAGAYGCCAGAGCAAAATCAACTTGATTTCCCATAGTTTACGATGGGTCTGTCTCCAGCGGCTGGGCTTGTTGGCAGTGAGTTCCACCATCTACTTACAAGTGGTGTGAAAAAGCATTTCCTTCTGTTTGTTCTAAGCCTGTCGCCAAGCTGTCTTGGGACCTTCCAGTTCCTGCAGAGAGGGAAGGCAGGTTGCTGCTCCCTGACCGCCTTCTCCGTGCCGTTCAGAGACACACAGACACGTCTGAATGGCCCCGTTGGAGGGAAGTTACCACACTGTGGCCGTAAGAATGGCCTCGTGTCACCCTGAGGCCTTGAGCTGATGAAGATGGAGCTTCGCTGAGCCTCGTCATGGGCTTTGCTTTGACCTGCAACTTTGCACTGAAGTGTTGTTGATAAACTGTGTTTCTGGCCTTCTCAGTAGCACCGAGGAGGTGCCAGGATAGAAATGACGGCAAGGCTGATGTGGGGGAAGCCACAGTGATCAGTGACCCCAACCAGGGCATCCTTCCACCAACCTGTCCCTTGCACCTGGCAGCATAAGGAGGGACGTCTCAGTGGGGCGTGCTCATGGCCAGAGAAGAGGCTGTCAGGGCCGAAAGCAGAACACTTTCCCTGACCTGAGCTCTGATATCTGGCTGTCCCCTCTTCTCCTGGTTATGAGGATTAAAACCCAAGCCTCTAAAAGCAGAGAAAAGCTCCTGCTGGAAGCACAGCCTGATGATGAAGAGGAGCCAATACAAACACCTGGCAAGCTTTCCTGGCCAAGTTTCACACCTAGAATAAATCAAAACATCTTCCTTCCTGCACAGGCAGCCCCAAAGGAGTTTCTTGCTCCTGCCACACACACCTTCTGTCCTTTCCTTTCCAGGAGAAAACTGTCTTCCCTTGGAAAGTTCACACGACGAAGGCTCTTATTTTGGATTCTCCTCCTTGGCTGTGATTCCGGYGAAGGGCTGGGAGCAGGGGACACAGGTCCTTCTCCTGTACACACTTCAGGTCGGGAGGTCTGTGCATCTGTCATTAATTAGGGCTTCACAGCAAAACTGTGGAAAAGGCTCACAAACAGCTCAGTGTGAGGAGAAACTTCCTCCCAGCCCTTCCATTGATGGGTTTTCTTTGTCTTTCTACAAGCTGGTGTTTGTCCAAATGGCTATGGAGTCAGATGGGAATAAGAGTTTTCTCAGACACTTCCCACTTCTAGCACCCCATTCACAAGGTTGCAGGCTTCAGAGAGGTATAAGTACTCTGCTTTGACAGGTTGGGTGATCTCTGGTTTATTTTGCCTTTTAAGAATGACCATTTGAAGTATCAAAATCTGTTGTGACATGGACAGGTGGCCGGGATGGAATGACTACAGTATTTACATCTTTTCCACGTCATGGACTAGAGGGGCTTCAAAGAGAATGAGCTGATGGTGGAGCCAGTGCACAAGAAGAAAGTGGTCCTCCATGCGGTGCTTCTTGCTGCAGGAGGCTGTGGATGCTGAAAGTTTTCATGTTCTCAAAAGAAAATTGACAAAAAATATAGAAATCGACTCAGATATCACAAAGATACCTCATTTTCCTTGAGACAAGTCTCTGCACCTCAAGCTGCTGGATTCTGGGAAAGGCCATGGAAAGTCTTTCTGAATTTTCTCCTTTTTTTTCTGTTTTCACTTACCTGTCAGCCTCTGGCTGCCAACAGCAACAGGCTGCTGAGCTAAAGGGACCTTTGGATGGACTTAGTGTGGCCACCCTTGTTCTGAACTGCTTTCTGAACTGCTCTTTCTTTTCCACCTTCTATTTTCCTCGTTGATCTCCAAGCATAGTTTTGTACAAGACTAAGATTCTCCTTGACATATTCTAAATAYAATCTGCCAACAGATTTTTCTTCTTCACTGTGGACTTTGGGGAAATCCTTTAACTTCTTCTACCTCCATTCACACCCAAATGATCCCAAGTGTTTTGCTGATGCTAGAAAATTAATTTCTTGTAACTACTGTGGGAAGGTTTTTTACCCCCTTCTTTGCATACTTTCTCCTGTGCTAGTTGCTTATAATTTTGCTGAGGAGTGGTTTCTTGGAGGAATTTATAGAAGTTTTGGGGGAGATTCTTATATGTCTGCACCAGACAGCTGTGGCTATGCATTTTGTGGATGGAGAAGATCATGTGTTGGTGCAATGGGTGGAGAAAATCAACTCGGTGGTTCAATTTTCCAGCACGAGATTTGGTAGTGCCCAAAAACGCCGTCTTAAAAACATTCCCAGGCAGCAAACTCTTTGTCATCTCCGTCAAACTTCAAAGCGGAAGGAGGAAGGCATAACTAATTCCATGAAATTGTTTTGTACAAGGACGTGCTTGGACAAGAAGCTTCCTATTGTGTTTCTTCGGAAGAGGGATAACTCCACGCTCCTACAGGAGAGATGGGGCAGCAGGAGGTTCAACATCCTGCGGTATTTACAACATTTGCACACCCTTGGGTGAGAGTTGACACAAGACTGCCAAGTGACCTCGTAAGGAAGGAGGAACTTTTTTCTCCATCTGGTAGGAAGTTTTCCTCCTGAACGACCTACGGGCACAAGATCTTCATTCTGAAACTACCTTAAAGAGCTATTTTGCTCTTCCTGCTGCCTGAACAAAGAGCTCTGGAAGGAAAATAGTGATTTCCGAGCAAATCTCTCTCAGGATTGGCTCTCCTGTGCACAGCCACAGTGGGAAGCAGTGAGGAGGAGCATGTTTTTTGTCAGTGGTGAATTTTGCCGCATTTTAGAACAATGTATTCCTTGTCTTCTCAGCTAGTAGCTCAAGTGATTAATTTATTGTCAGTGATTTATGACTCTTCTGAAGCTACTGCCAGGATTACTGGGCTGACATCATGAAATTGTTCCACTTAAGAGCAAATAAAGGCAGCTGATAAGCAATCCCAACTAGTTATTACCGTTCTGGGCAGGATTTGTTAAAATGTCAGTGGAATGAAATGCAGCCAGGACTGGATCCAGAAACAAGAGAAGTCCGAGTCTTTCACTCCTGCCTTCCTTGTCCTGTGGTGACTGTCTGAACTCTGCTGTGTATCACGAAATTGGGTTTCACAATCACAAAGCTCTGTCAGACAAGTTCCAGTGGAAACAAAGGTAAAAAAAAAAAGTTAAAAAACAAAAAGAAGCCAGTAGTTACATGCTGCAAATAAGATTAGATGCATCCAGCAGCTGACAGGCCTCAGGCTGTAAGGGGAAAGTGAAGTGGAACAACTTAAACCGAGTTCCTCTGCAGCTGCTGTGACCAGCTGTGGCACAACGTGAGGAATAGAACTTGCTTTCTGAAGCAGAGGTGGACACTTGTCAGCAGCTCTTCTTGTTCCCTGGTAGGATTTTGGCTCAGGRCTTGTGGCAATGCTATTTCAACACCATGCTGGTCAAATACAGCTTGGTGTTAGGCGGTTCTTAGATGCATTTTGGGCTACACCTTCGTAAGATTCATCTTAACTGACATTAGGCACCACATGCCTTAAGGGAAAACACTTGAGATGTAAGTCCTGGTGTGACCTTGCCTGGCTTCAGCTGTGGACACATAGAACCRACATTGCTCCTCTTTCATCATCCTGATTCTCTGTGGTCTTCTGGATCTTCTGCTGCATGCAGGACTGTGAAGATATCATGCAGGCAGATCTGTGATGTTTTCATTCTTGCTCCAAGCATTCCTCTTTTCCCATTAGGTATCCCTGCAGAAATACTTCCTTTTGAAGGTGGAAAGTCCCCAGAAGCTGGTTTCTGCTCTGCAGCCATCAGAGACCCTCAATTGTTGATTCTCCAGCTGTGGTCGGAGAGCAAGAGATTGGGCCAACAATTCTCCCTTTCAGCTGGCTGTAGATAAAATGAGCCATCCTGGCCAAAGCCATTCCTGCAGCCATGGGCCCTCATCCCTTGCACATGCTCCAGACCTCACAAGCCCCAGGGGATTTCCATTCGTTATCTTGGTGATAGGGAGAGGGGACCCACCACCATCCCATTTGCTCCCATGCATCCTCCCGAGATACCTACTTGAGGCTGCTAAATATGACACAGGACCTACAGGGCCTGAGGGTGCCTGCGGAGGCAGATGACATGGAGTGATGGATTCAAGGATGTGCTTAGCACAGCTGTCACCATCACCCTTGCAGCAGAGATTTGCTGTCCTGTTCCCACAGCTCTGCTCAGCTCCAAGTACAGCTCTAAAACAGGATGCCGACTATTTTCCTTGCAGGGTGGACACCCTTATCAAAATATAACGTGCTGAGATAAACTTTGCTGCTGTTCAGCCCAGCTTCAAACAGCCCGAGGTTATCGGGTCCAACCTGGCTGTGGATGAGAGGGGAGCCAATTGTGGTAATATTGGCTCCCGCTGGGTGTCAGAGGGCAAAACCAACTGATGTCTTCTCTGTGATCGTGGTAGATGGGCATCCCATGCTCTCCTCTTCCCCTCAGCTGCAGGAATCCCAGGCAGCAGATAACATTGCTGTCGGTCCCCATGGAAAAATTAAGGGCTCTATCAGCGGCACCGTGTGTGACTTCCCTGCCCTCCCTCTGAGCTGACACAAGAGCTGCCACTGCCAAGGCTGTGGCCTTCTGGTGTCACCTTGCTGCCTTCTAAAATGTATGAAAACCAGAAATGCTCCTACCCCTCCCTGGCAGCTTCATCCTGAAGGCAGAGCCTGGGACACGTATTTCCAGCAGGCTGCTGATTTTCTCTGCAACCATAGGAATAGCCCAGGCAGAACATGCCTCAAGTTTCCCCAGCTGTGAGCTAGAGAAGGTCTATTTCACCCTCTTGCTCTTCAGCCCAGGGTGGGATGTCCCTGCTGTGTCACATACACGACTGGGTGTGGTGAAGGACTYAGGTCTCCAGTGAGGCCAAGTGGTAGCTGTAGCATTAAATAGGTTTGTTCAAGAGAAGCAACTGAGATTTGCCCTGAGGATCCACCCCCTGCAGCTGACCAGCTTCATGGGCCTTCCTCCTCTTTGGGTTAAACTGGACAGCAGCTGTCCCGGGCGTTGAATGCAGCTCGCTGGATGCAGAAAGCTTTGCTGTGGCTGCCCTTTCTGCACAAGGTCTGCCTTGTGGGGCTGCAAGGAGAGAGGCACAAAGCCAAGCAACCCATGGAGGTATCTGCTGTGTCTTTAAAAGAAATATAATCTCCTTAGATGTGGGCAAAAACATGTTCCTAGACCCGTGAAAACAGACAACTAGGCCTCCCTCGGCAGTAGATRTTGAACAGTGTTGCCTGGATCAGAGGATGGACTTCTGCTCACGCATTAAAATATGTAATTTGGATGACTTGGTGTAGTTGCCTACATAGCCACTGAATGCCCAAAGTCTTTTTCAGGCCAAGAGGGAGTCTGTTAAYATGCTGAGTGGAGCTCAGCACAGTTCAAGACCTATGGGTCACGTCTGCCTGCCCTCCAGCTGTGGTGGGTCTCCCTCAGGGTCAGGTGCAGATGTTTCAGATGTCATAGGGCACTTCAAATATCTCCAGACTTTTTATATAGGAACCAGATCACCCCTAAAGACCGTGCTCTGCCTGCTGGCTCTTGGGGATTTAGCTCACTAAATCCATGAACTGCTACTGGTGGCTTCTCCTCATGGTAAACGGTAGTTTGGGTCAAGTTGGAAGAMGCAGCAGCAGAGGGAGCTGGTTGGCTGGTAGATGCTTAAGAAGTTTGACTTAAAAGTTGTTCTCGTTTCCCAATCTGCTTCAGAGGCTGCACAGGAGCTGGAAATAYCCTGAGAGATAAACCTCATGTTACTGCTCTGTGACGGGCTGGATTCTCCTGGGAGCAGAGACTGCTGCATGAGATCTGGGAAAAGGATCTTTTGTCCGTGCAAACAGATTCCAGAGACCAACTCTGGGGACGATGGCGTTGCACTGGAGCTGCCTGAAGGCAGTAAATGCCACGAATACCTGGAGTCCAGTTTGCAGCTACCTCACGAGTGCAGCCTGAGCTCGGTAAAYGTGCATGGCTTGCATGCTGCTGCCATCTCCCCACCTGCATCTGTCTGACTTAAATACAAATCCCGAGCTATGCAAACCAGAGGGCAGGGCTCAGTCTCACAGGGGGCTCTTGAGAAGGTCTGGAGGCAGATTTGTCACCTCTGAGGCAGAAACGGCTGCTTGAAGGCACGAGGAAATTGCTCCCACCAGGAGCAGGTGTGTGAATTTGCCCTATTTCCCAGAGAACAGCAGAGTTGCTCTACTCAAGGACAGGGTTGCCCAAGCTCTTCTAGCTTTGGCTGCTTTCCCTCCTTCATTTGGAAAAGCATAACTGAAATTGTACCTTCCTTTGCAAGAAAAATCTGAGATTCAGACTCTCCTTCTCACCCACCAGATGCAGGCAGAGGTCTTAATTATGTAGCATTGAGATATGCTTCGTTTTTGCTTTTATTCTGGGTACTCAGTTACTTATTTTAAATTATGGAGCGGAAGGATCATTCCACAGTTTGGGAAGATGTTTGTGGCTCAGGAGAAGAAATGAACTCGACTCCCTGATCCTGCTGCAAGGTACCTAGCAGGTAGCAACAGAAGACACCATGTGTGGTGGGTGTCACCTCTCCTGGTGTGGGGCTGTTCCGTGATGTTCCCTCTAGAGGCTCCTCTCCAAGGAGAGGATCTSTGTGGGGTTTAGCCAAGGGGCTAAATCCACACTGGATTTGCATTACTTTGACAGCTCTCATGGAAACCTGCGGCTTGATCTTGCCTACGGCGCATTTCCTGCACGTCTTGTGCTGGCATTTATACACTTCTAGAGGGGGCCCTTCGCTTGTTTAATCTTGATTCCCTTTTGGGGTGTTAAGTGGTGAAAGCAGATCCATATCTTGCCAGTCTCCTCCATAAAGAGTGTGGTTTGTTACACTGAGGCTCTGTGCTGGAAGCTTTATCATCCGCTCCTCCATCCGCATCTCCCCCTTCCTGCGGGAGCACATTAAGTCGTGCCACAGGCAGGGATCCATCAAACCTCCTCCTTGTAACCACTGTGAAGGTTTCCTTAAGTGTCTCATTCAGCAGATGATCAGACTTGAGTGCTTCTCCTAATGTAGTCACAATTTAAAGTTACTGGTGTGCTCTTAACTAATAAACCTGTAATTGCACCCCAGAATAGAAGGCGCTGTAATCATGTAAAATTGCTTTCTGATAGGTAAAAATGCACRAGCAGGGGATGGAGCCTGGCTTCCCTTCCCCCTTCCCCTTGCTTGTTAAGGCAGGAAGGGGAAGACACCTGGGGAACAGGGAGAGATTTTGCAGGGATGGATGGGGCTGCACAGAGGGTAAGAGGGAGGCAATGCCTCTTTTCGCAGCGCTCAGTGTTCAAGCTGGACTTGCTGCTGGCCATGGTTGCCTGGCCGTGCTGCGGATTTACACGGCTGAATCAACACTCGCCCATCTACAAAACACACCACGCACGCACAGCAGGTAGGTGCAGCATGAGCAGCACAGATACAAACAGCAAGGGAGGATGCAGAGCAGGGCTTGTAACTCTGGAAAAGTCTGGTGAAAATAAAATCTTAGACCCACCTTTCTTCCCTGAGGCTTGGCCTTAATTGGGACCACTGTGTTTATTCTGAATTATTCATAAATTACYATTCTTTCATGCAAACTGGCGTTTCTTATCCTGCATGGTGTCTAGCGTCTTGCATCTCAGACTGTCTCATCTAACTAATTGACACCCAGGAGAATACCAGGCACAAAACCCCCTCCAGGCCCTTCCAGCAGGCTCATATGCAAAATGCACAGACTAACCAAGGACTGAGGTTCTCAATACTGAATATTATTATTCATTAAATAATATTTATCCTTATCCTCTTCCATCCCACTCTCCTCCTTTCTTCACATCGTTTGTTCTCTAGGGATTGTCTTTCAGGGCCTCAAGACCAAGCTATGACATCAATGTCACCTATAATCTTCCTGTTCTGTAGTGCACGTAAAACATAAATATATTTCAAAGCACCTGAGATATTTTTAATAAGAGCAATAAAGATGATCTTAAAGATGATCATTTAGCTTTTGTCTGGGTACAGGAATGCATGATCTGGAGTGTGGGTGCTGAGAACAGCTGAGAGATGACTTGGTCAAAACCATGTGTTCTCCATGACGGTTGCTCTCTTCATGCCTTGATGGCCACCTTGTAGGTTCAGGTTTCAGCTGATCCTTTTTAGCTATAGAAAAGCAAGCATGGTTGAGGTTAGTTCCCCTTGTATGGATGCCTCATGCCATTGAGTGGTGCACATGAAAATACAGAGCTGAACTCAACAGGCAGTAAGGGATGCCCTACAGAGCATGGCATTGAGCTGATGTGGTCATGGTTTCCCATGGGATTGATCCCCAAGRACCTGAATTTGGACAGTGTAAGAGTGGTTGAAGACAATGTGTCTTCCTTCCAAAAGACAGCAAGTCACAACTGTCAAGCCAGGAGATAGCAGAACTGTGGGAAACTGCAGCTAGGGCCAAGGAAGAGATGATGAGGTGTCAGATTCAGGTCTGGGATAATTGAGAGGGAACAGGTCCTTCCCACCACGATTGTGGGGATGCTTAGGGGAACTGATGAGGACAGAGGAGCTGTGGAACCACTTGGTGGCTTGAGGGCAGAGGTTTTGGACAAAGGGGAGTTCTCCAGCTACTTCCACACTCTTGTCTGTACYTCCTGCTGTCTCCAGGCTGGGAAAAGTTCTGGATTGCAAGAGGACCCTCTTGGCATCCCGCCTCCATAGCAGAGCTGGAGCTGCTGCTCCCTCAGGCCAAGCCAGGAGACAGGCGGTGTCATGGGGCCTTTCCCACAGCAATGCCTCGCACGGGGAAGTGTTTGAGTCTCAGAGAGAGCGAATGGAGATCTGGGCTCCCCGATTCCCATTCCCATGTGTCGGGCATCAGCAGGAGCCCTGTCCTCTCTTCAAGAGGCCTGAGCTTCTTCAGCCCTTGCAGTGGTTAAAGAGTGAAAAATGGAATAAAATAGGCACAAACAAGCACAGAGGTCACAATTCAAGGCTCCCTGGCACTTCTGACCTGAGAGAGCTGCAACAAACCCTTTTCTCAGCCCTCTCTGAAAGGGAAACCCACACGAGCTCCTTCTTCAGCCCAGACACAGGGCTGCTGCTTATTYGAGCCCTCTGCCTGCTTTGTTGGCTTGGGTTGTGCCAAGAGCACTGCAGTGACTTGGTCGTAGGTGGGCGGGAAGCAAAAGCATCAGAGCAAAGCATTTTCCAGTAACCAGGACACGTCCCAYTCCTCTCATCTCCTCCTTTGCTGCAGCAAAGGGCTAGCAGGGGATGAGAGGACATCCTGGAGCCTGCTAGCTTCCCTCTGTAATTCCTATCAGGGGCTTTGGCTCCATTTGCACTGGATTGTCCTCATCCAGTGCCAAAACTGCATGAGATTTTCAGTTTGCCTCCGTGCCCTGGGCAGGTTTTGCTGCCCAGATYGCGCACGGAGATGAAGCCATGAGGTGGCATCGCCCTGGGACCTTTGCAAGAGCCTCATACTCCTCCTGGTCTGCGCTGGCTCCTCAGTTCAGAGATAGGAGGTCTGGCAAAGCTTGCAGTCCAGCTTACTCGCAGATTTGGGCCAAATTAAAACTGAGCCACAGCAAAGGAAAGGGTTTTTATGCACTGTTGCCTGCATTTTGTTTTCTACTCAAAAAAAAAAAGAGAAGATTTTGGCCCTTATCCACCTCTTGTAGTGACCTTCAGGAAGTCCTGGATGAACCTCCAAAAATCCTGCTCGAGCACTTTGATTTTTAGCCAAAGAGTATCAGCAAGACAAACAGCTCGTCCTGGCAGCTCGGTCAAGGAGAAGGAGGCGGGTTGTAATCCGYGTTGCTCCTCGAGCTTGTCCCTGAAATCCCTGCGACCACCTTCTGCCGCGAAATGGACGCTGTAACATTCATTTTTTTTGGCCATGTTCTCCCAGGTGTTTCCATGTCAAAATGCTACCAGGAACACCCGGCGCTCGCAATGTTCCTGCCAGCTCCGTGGCTTTTTCGCTTGTACAAAGCAGGCTGCTTGTAGCCCACAAGCACCGTTTTGGTATCTTCCACCCTCTGTTGCTTGGGTTCATCACAAGAAAATTCCCTCAGGGAAAAAACCAGCCCTCCTGCCCTCCAAACAGATTTCTGTTTGATCTGCTGCCTTCTCCAGGCATCATCATGGGACACTGCTGTTCATTATGAAGGCTAATCAGCGCCGGTGCCGCTTATAGATGGGATTTTAAATCCCGCCTTAGCTAACAATGCAAGGATTTGAGTTTCTGGCTTGTGAGCGTGGATCATGCTAGGAGGGCCRGCTATGCCAGGAAATTCCTTGCATTTTCTCGAGCAATTTGCTTCTCTGTGCCTCCTTGCTGGCCTGGGCTCTRACACAGCTTTTGTTTGGTCACACAGGGCTGTGATCGCTCCTCTCCTTTGTGGGCGAAGCTTGTTATTTTGGGAAGGAAGCTGCTGTTCTCAGAAAGCTGCTGACTTTGCATCCCAGATGCCGATGCTTTCTGCACCCAAAGCTCAGCTTGAACATCTCATCGTCCTGTTACTGTGTTTTGTGCTCTCTGGGGGATGGACTCACGTGTGGACCTGCAGAGACACACAGGAGATGATTCAGTTGCCTGAATTTAAGCAATTTAAGCAGACTCTCCATCCTGCTCAGCAGGCAGGCATCCTGTGGCCACATCTCCACCATGATGCCTATAGGGTGTCCCAGATATCACCAAATATCCACACTGAGTGGTTGCCAAATGTCTACATACGTGTTTCAAGCTGTAAGCATCCCAGGAGAGACTGCTCTGAGCCCAAGGTTTCTTTTTTCCCAATGTGTGATCCTGTTGGTTACATCTAAGTTCATTTTGCTGAAACAGGATGGAGATCTGGCACCATGAGCTGGTAGAGACACCACAAGCTGGTAGAGATGCATATGTTTTGGACAGTGATGGAGAGAAAAGATAAGCAGCAGTGGATGCCCCCTCATAAGACACGTGTGTGTGTGCACACAGAGTGGGTATCTGTAAATACACCTATAGCTAAAAGCTCTCCGTGCCAGGGTGGAGGGAGGTCTTGCTTCATTCTGATTCTCTTTAAACTGGGTAAATTTGGCTGTTGTCAGGGATAATAAGTGTTGCTAAGCAACATGTGATCCCAAATCAGCTTCATTAACCCAACTCTGCAGGAAGGAAAAGAAAGATGATTGAGAATGGGGATCTGGCTGGGTTGAGCGGGGAAGATCAGCAGAAACTCCCCTCGCGAGGCAATGGGGCAAAGCAAGAGCTGTGGGTCTGGCTCCCACTGTTGTCCTGGAGCCAAGACTTGCTGCAACGTCAGCAGAGCCAAGGTCAACTGTGCCTGCAAAGAGGGCTGCTCTGCATGCGTGGTGTCCTGATGACCCTCTGCTGTGGGCACTGTGTGGCTCTGTCCTCCGCACTGGCTTGAGCCAGTGTTGTCACTTGTGGCCCTTGAGCTGCATGAATCAGTGGGCCCCTGGCTTAGGGAGAGAGACAGAGTTTATAAATTCAGTCACAAGCATCAGTACAAATGATGAAGTTAGCTGCTATCCAGAGGGGCTTTCCCAAGGAGGAGTATCCCAGGAACAAATCTCATCTCCTGTTTTTCCATTCCTCTCAGATAAGCAAGCCACTTCTCATCTCTGTGAGCTTCTCCTAGGTCACCTTGGATCACATAGCTGGGTGAGGGAAGGGGTCGTGCAGGAGACCCTTGAGCACCTCTCTGCAGGATCACAAGGTTTCCTGCTCTCCCCTGCACCGTCAGTTACTCTCTAAGTTCTGAATCTACATCCCTGAGATCCTTTTCTTGGCTTGTCTCATTACAACCAGGAAAATTTGAATGTGCTCACTCACTTCTTCCCGTGCAGGTATAGGCATAGGAAGGAAGATGATGTGAGTTCTCCTTCCCCATCCTCACCAGATGCATGTTCCCTCCTGCTGACTGCGCCGAGACCTGCAACTGATCCATTGCCATTTCTCAATGACTTTCCTGCTCAGATACTTTCTCTCTTGGCTTATTGCTCATTAGCACAATGCTGGGGAATGCAAACAGCACGTGCCCCTCTCCCCTCCTTCCACATATGAGCGCACACAGCTGGGACCAGAGGAGGTCAAGCGAAACCCAATGACTATGAGCACATCTAACTAAACAGAGTAGTGTCCACCTAGCTTGCAGTCCAGGCTCTAGCAGGTCCTCTGGCAGTAGATGCCATGGGAAGAATGCAGGTCTAGAGCAAGCATGTGTTTTCTACTCACCCAAATATGCTTCCTGCCTCCTTTGCAAGAGCAGGACCTCCTGATTTCACTTGGTGGTGCCATATGAAATCCAGGTCAGTGCTTGGAAGCTGTCTCCAACACGAATGAGATGGTAGGAATTCTTACGAAGCAGCAATGAACACAGGAGAACATCATAGTGGTTCTGTGCAGATCTCCAGTTCTGTTGTGTCCTGAAAACTGTGTCGTCCCATTTAAAAAAGCCCAGAGCTGGAAAAGACAGAGAGAAGGGCGGTGAGGAGGAGCAAAAGTTTGGAGCAGTTTCCATACAAAGACAGTTGGSTAGGTGCTTGTTGGCTTTGAAAAGAGATGATCATAAAACATTGTCTTCAGGAGATCCCAAGGAAGTCAGATAATTAATAATTGCATGCCAGTAATTCTCTTCTGCCTTTCGTGCTTTGGCTACTTGCTGTATGATTGTCTCTTTGGTCAATGGAGAGCTCTGATTTTGAGACAGTAAAAGATAGGAGCTCTTGTCTCCAAGTAGCTGCATTCTGCCTTCCATGCTGGCAATTTTCCCCTGGCTGTTTAAATACCCCTAATTTGACATGTGATCATGTAGATACAGATGGATAGACCTAGTTAGAGTTCTCCAGAACAAGTAAATATGCTTGAGGATCAGAATCTTCCATTTTCTCTGAAATCTTMTTTGTGAACTTTTTAAACATTGCTGTCACATTTAATATAACCTCCTCCATTTCCACTGCTATTTTGTCTTAAAAAGCCTCAATTGAAACAAAACTCTTTTTTTTTTTCTTTCATTAAAAGCATTTGACTTCTACCTGGTCTTTTTTTGATATTGGTGTTGCATGTTACACTAGATGGCCAATCAGAAGGAATTGATGGTCGAGGGCAGCCTTAGTTTCTATGGTTTCTCCTACGTTTTTAGCACCCAGCAGGTCAAACCCAGCCTTGCAAGCCACTGCAATTGGTCAGTAGGGTGGAGCAAGATTTTCTGCAATAGTTTCACGTGTGCCTGAGTTAATCTTTATCCATGAGAAGCAAGGGAGGGATGATCACTAGGAAGCGGGGAGTCTTTGTGAGATGAGTGGTGGCCACTAGAGGGTGGCACTGGCCTTGGGGACGGTGCTTTTTTGGGGCTGCTGCTCAGGGCAAATGACTTTTGCATTCAGATGTGTGATCTGCCCAGGTCCAGTATTAATAAGTTATTTAGTTTGTGCTGTTATAGCTGATGGACAGGCAGGTGGTTTTCACATGCTGTGTCCAAGAAGGAGCAGAGATGCTTGGGCAGCAGTGAAGGAGGAAGAGCCTGAGAGTTCAGAGCATGGGTGGATGTGTAGCTAGAACTGTCCATATCACAGCTACTCACCATATCTGAGTATCTCATGTTGGGGGTTTCTAAACAGACAGAAATTGTTTTCATTGGCTCAGAATTGCAAGGCCATTTATTTCTGATTTCCAGTTTTTGTSTGGTTGCAGTCGTAACCTGGGTTCAAATGTTAAAATGTTCCCAACAGCCAGATGCAAATACTGCTTTCTGCTTTATTGCTTAAGAGCCACAACGCTCTCAGAGAAAATGAGTTCTTCTCCCGTTGCATCATTGCCTGTACCAGGAGCAGGACTTGCACTACCACCCTGCGAATCCATTATGCAAGCTGAAGGACAGAGATCCTCATCTGGAAGCAGCCCTAGGCTAGGATGTGGACWACCACAAGACAGAGACACAATCTCTTAAATGCTTGACTCTGCAGAGAGCACAGGTCCTCCAGGCCATCTTGCCAGCCTTGGCCCTCTTCCAGCACCCACATCCTCTCTCCTCTGTTCTCAAGCCATTGCAATCTCATGGTAAAGTTGACTTCATCATTCATCCCCTTTGTCCCCACTTTTTGCCTCAGAAGGGGATCTCACTGATCTCTTCCAAGCAGACTTTGGCAAAATAAGGCATTTCTTTCCTTTCCTTTCCCTTTCACAGCCCCTTTCTGGCCCCACTACTGTGTGCACTCAGATCTGTCCCTGTGGTTCTCCTTGCCTGATCTCCATCCTGCTTTGGCTCTCTTCGCTTAACTTTCCACTTCTACTTCTCACAGCCCAACCACATTTTAATCACTCCCATCAGCCGTAACAGCCCTCCTTCAACTCTTATTTCCTCTCCAACCTGATCTGACTGTCCCTTCTGTGCAATGATATGTCAAGGTCTGGCTTATCTTCCCTGCAACCTGTGTGGTCTGTCCTATACTGCCCCTTCAAACATAGGTGGGGAGAATTCGTTCATAAAATCCTTGCTTTCTTTTAAAAATCCTTGCTGTCTATCCAGTATCTCCTTAAAATTCTACAACACTCCAAGAACTGCCAAATTAAAGTGATGAGAAACCCCAGAATCATCTCTTTTTCTCCTTTGTSTGTGCTGACACTCATGCTGTTGTCTACTGATGGCATTTCATCATGTCCTTGAGTCCTAAGCTCGTGGGGAGAGGTGCACTGCTCCCTGGAGGGAGATGGGAGAGAACCTGGAATCATGGAATCTCCAAGCTAACAGTCACCGTTGCTGGGGTTTCAATATCAACAGAAATGAGCCTGGTTCACAGCGGTGCCCTGGACAGACGAAGCTGCTGGAAGCTGCCCAGAAAGGACACGTAGGTGCTGGGGTGGCGCAGGGATGTGTCTGTGTGTGTGTCCCCTTCCCAGACAGGGATCGACACGAGCCCATTTGCTCAGCARCATGTCCCAGGTGCCTCCTGCTCCRGCTGGCACAGCTTCCCTGTGTTTCAGTGTCTGTAAAACGAGCCTGGCTCTCTGGAGCTGGTTCCTACCTCTGCTGGCTGTGCAGACTGCAGGTAGACACGGATGTTTGCTTGGTGAAGCACGGGCACCTGCGAGATCTGCCGTGTCCCGCTCCAAGCAACGAGCGTTTTGCCTCCTCAGCAATCCGCCTGCTCGAAATGGTTTGCCCAGCATCTGTGAACACGGATAGAAAGGGAATAAGGAGCAGTGCACAGAGGATACTGCTGGTTGGGCCAATGCAGTCGTGAAAGAGCAACCAGATGGGCCAGAGCTCAGCGTCCTCCCTCTTTTCACCCGTTTTGAGGTCTAATCACCCCAGTGTGAGAGCATGGTGAAGATTTGCTGTGTGTGTCAGAGCCCAAGGGCTACATCTGCGCCAGGAAATTAAACAAGGCAGAGGCAGGGGCCAGCTTACCTAACAGTGGGCATGCTGTTGGACAGCAATGCCCTGTGCTCGACAGCTCTTGGGCATCGCTCAGGAGAAGGTTTGCTCAGAAGCTGCCTGGGTGACTGTCCTGACACGAGCAGCAAATGTAGTCCCATAGACTCGAGCTGTGCAGGGCTTCTTGGCCCCAGAGCCAGAGGACAAGCTTGGTTTGTTTAGGGACATGGWCATGGTCATCAGCATGCCTGCAGATCTGCAATTTCAGAAGTCAGTGGACCTGACCCTTGATGGATCCTTAATGACCSAAATCTCCTGTACTACAACCTCAGGTATCCTTGGAGTCTAACACGAAAATATTGGCAACTTACTTTTCTTTCAAAAGAAGCAACACTCCAAGACGTTTGCAAACACTCATTGCTACATAAGCACYAAGCACCTCTCCTTGGTGAGGCAGGAAGGAAGGTATTGCTATTTATTTAGTAGGTGTTTCCTTGGCATGATGGACTTCCACGTTCACGTGCTCAGTGGCCCCTTTATTTTGAGCCAGTATGGGATACAAACACCTTCATGGAGAGGAATTTAACTGCTCATAGTCTCTTTTAGGGAGTATCTGTCAGACAGTTCCTCTCTTTCAAAAGGGGCATAATGTAGTTGGAAGAGGCTTGGATGGGGATAATGAAAAGCCCATAATGACCACCATATCACTAACTAGATGAGTTTTGCAAACGAGACATAGAAGAACTGATATTATAGAGATTTGTAAATCATTAAGTAGTATGGGAAGGGTGGCAGAGTATGTTCACCAGCTTTGCCTGTACAGGAACTAAGGACATTGGATGAAAGCAATAAATTTCAAATAGAAAACAAACATGAGGAGGTGGTTCTTCTCCAACTCTATAATTAAGCTGTGGAACTCCTTGCGACAGGATGTTGTGATGTTAAAAATCTGCTGGGGTTCGTGAAGCAACGAGACAAATTAATGGAAGAAAAATGCACTAAAGATTATTAAATATGAAAGCATTTTCATGGTACAGGAAGTCTGGAAGCCACAAGCCACAAATTGTCAGGAGTTGACTGGATATTTTGAGGAAGTATCTCAAAGGATTTATTCTATTCTGATACTTTTTTCTTAGACATCCACTCTTGGCCATGGTTGAGGACAAGTCACCAGGAAAAATAGACCTTGCTGGTTATTCTTATAGTCACGCATTTTTCTACCTGAATAASTGATTATAGGTTAGGGATGCAAATATTTTTTGGATCCAGGATGCAGCAGCTACCTCCTCCTCCAGTCTTGTGGATCAAAAGCATCAGGTAGAACAGGCAGCACCTTGGGGACCTGAATTGCCTGCCATGGTGTCTGCCTAGCCGGGGTGCTAGGAAAGCTTTACCATGATACTCTTCCCCAGTGCCTGTTCCCAACAYTGTCCATGTCATCTCCTCCACATGTTGATTTTATGGTCAGGCAGGGAAGCAGTTTAGAGAGYTGATCTACCTAAAAAACAGGCAGACAAGAAAAAAATTAAGTGTCWTGGTTTTGAAAGCTGCACTGGCTGCAGCTGGAAGGACAGGAGAGTTGCAGCATGTGGTGTTGAGTGGGGAAGGATGAAGCAGGCAGCAAGATCTTCAGCTGCTTTCCTTTCTGCAAAGACTTGCTGCTGTCAAGCCACAACCTTAATTCATGTTAGAGTTCACACAACACTWTAGCAAATTTGCTGCTTTCTTAGGCAGATCTTTGAGATCTGCAGCTCCATCTTCCAGYGTCTTTAAATAGGACATGTCCTTTTATCATGAAGAATGGGGGCTTGAGGTTTTCCTTTCCTTGTGCGGCCAGGATGTGCAGCTGATGGGCTCCGGAAGGATAAGTTCTTCAGCAGGGAAGCAGTGCCGTGGCCTCAACGTCGCTGAGCACGGTGCGTGTCCCCGAGCACGCACTGTGGTTGTATCTTGTGCTTCGTGGTGTCTCCTCTCCTGTCACGGCTGCCGCTGACCCGTGTCACATGTGTGACCCTCCACATGGTCCTTGGCAAAGGGCCAGTGGTGRAGGAGAGAGCAAAACCTTTTTCACTGGAAATGGAGGAAACGGCACACATTGCCAAGACCTGGTTGCATAGGGTGTTTGTGTGTGTGGAGATGGTGGCTTGTCTTGTCCTCAAAGGTGGCTCTTAGAGTCTAAAAAAGTGCATATCCTCCAGGAGAGAGAAGGGCAAATCCTGACTCCAGGGCTAGGTAGGGGCAATCATTTCTGGAATGACTTCCTGCTCTGCCCAGCCCCATCTGAAGCAACCCTACCTGCAGTGAGCACACAGAGCTAACGCTTTCTAGCTTCTGCCGGATAGCAACAAAGCAACGAGGGCCATCATGTCCAGCATCTCTCCATGCTGCCTTTCCTCTCACTTCTGCTTTTTTGGKTGTCTCCTCCAGAGCAAGACAGGAGCAGGGTTTATACACAGGTATGTAGGGGGATCAGGGGTGATGAAAACACTAGAGTAGTGTTTTAAAGATGAGACCAAAGCAAGCTGGGCCATAAACTCTGCTGAGTGCTGTTTGTGGTTGATGCTCAGCCATCTCAATTTAGTGATTTAAAGGATTAGCGTATTTCCTTTGGCTACCACTGGATTATCTACCAAGGCAAAGAAAGAGACGCTTGTGCCTGGGAACCTCCATGCTACTGGGTTTCCTGGTGCTGAGCCTGGATCTTCTCCCCTTTCCCACAGATCACAATGGAAGAAGGAAGTCATGGTGTCAGCACCTACTGTTTTGGTAGCTATGAGCCTCTGTTGTGTTGCAGCCACAAATTAACAGCAGCTTCCCCATCTGACTTGTCTCTACAGGGCTAGAGGGTCGTTTCATGCCAGGACAAACTAAGGTTTGCAGCTGGTGGACAAGTCCCAGCGTTCAAAGTCAAAGGTGAGAAGTCACTGTCAGCAAGGTAAGGCACAAGGCTGCTCATCTCTTCTTCAGACAGCTCTTGCTGGTGTGCAACTGGAGCCTGGAAGTAAAGGTGCAAAAGAAGGCTGAAATATCAATCAAGGGAAGAGGAATTTTTCTGCCCTTATCCACACCTCGGGCACTATCATACCAACAGCCTCTGTGTTCTCTCTGAGGGTCATTGGAGAAGTCACAGCTGGGCAGCCTTGAAGTGTTGCTTATGTCTAGTGACCAGTTCCAGGTACTGGGATCCACCAGCTTTGGATCAGTGGAGATCTCTTATCCCTTGGGCAGACAAGAAAACACTCTGATGCAGTGGTCACCTTCATGCTTAGCTCACCAAGAGCTAAAAGGGAACATTTCTGCACTCTCCCTTTCACTGCTCAAAATAAAAACCTCTGTAAGTTCCCAACCCATTAACCTGGTGTCAGAGCTGCTGGCTGCAAAGGCAGCATCAATTAGCCTGTTGTGGTCTAAATGACATTATTAGAATTCAGAGGAATTAAGCTTATAGGCGGCATATTGAGGGGTCCAGTAGTGCATAGGAATTTGGAATAGCTGCAGAGTGCAACACATATGACTGTATGCAATATATTTTAAATCTGAGCTATCAAGAGTTTTTATAGGATGTTGGCTGATCCAGTGTGTAGATTTTTATGTGCCTAGGTACAATTTTCACTAGGTAGAATGATAACGCCTTGTGCTAGAGTTTTTCTGCCTTGTCAGGAGGGGTACAGAGGACTTGGAGYCCAGGATCTGACACTCTGCTTATAGCCTGGCTTATCTTTTTCTCAGCATATACAGTGTGTCCTGCAGTGTTGTTCTAAGGAAGCACCTGAGGTTGATTTAATGCTTTCCTTTATGATGAGTTGGACTATCCTTTCAGTTCTCTTGTTCTTTGATGTGTTACTAGGTCATTACTCAGGTAGGACAYGTTGACATGCGTGTGTGAAAAAGTTCTACTACCTCTGATAGKGTCAGATTTTTATTAGATTTCAGAATAAATATCCAAATTGGCAGCTGAGGTTGGTGTTGGAACAGAAGGATTCTGACATGCTCTGAAATGGTAGTTCAAATGTTGTTGGGGGATAACATCTCTGAGTGAGAACTGGACTCCTTGGAGGATGTGGACATCTGCCTGTGTGTGTCTGAGCGAGGCCAAGCTTGCAAAACCCTTCGTTTCCCACCGTGCAGTTTCAGCTGCACTGAGATAGGGCTGACCTTCGTGCCTGGTCATTTCCTCTTCTCTTCAACGAAGAGACCAGGTAAGGATTTGGTTTTACCTCTTAGCCTGAAGCCAGACCGTGCTGCTAGGTTCTGACGTGGCAGATGGTTCTATTTGGCTTTCTACAGTCTCTTGTATTTTCATCAGTAACCTTATAAATGTCTTTAATCAGAAAGACATAACCTTGCTTCATTTTATGATGCCTGCCAGGAAAAGCCTCCAAGAGACAGCATAATCTTCAGCACAGCATTTTGTGGCTGCCCTCCTGTCTGTGGTGGGTTCTTCTACTGGAATGAAATGAACCTATTCTGCTCTTTCTGCTAACCCTTTTTGGCAGCCTTCAGCCTCTCCAACTTCTAGCCAAAGTCAGTCCAAATATGGTGCTTTCCCTCCTGACCTTTCCAGCTTTTCCTGAACCTTTATGTTTATGATGCTCTGAAATAAGATTTAATACTCCTACTCTCAAAGGCAGCAGAAAGGCTTCTGTGGTAGATGAATATGAATAAAAGCTGTAGAAGAAATGCTCCATTGTGATAGCTAAAGCGTCATAGTTATGTATGAAGACCTTCCAGTGGGATTAATTGCCCATATTTTTAACCATGTGAAAGCAAGATGCTGAAACTAAACCTTGCCTATGCCCTTCAGAGTGCAATTCCTGCCATCAGTATGAGGGTGGAATAGATCACATCCCAAAAGGTGAGGTGATCCCATCTTTCCATCGGATACTGAAGGAGTTTAGGGGACCAGCTGAGGATTCACTGCCATGCTTGAAATGGCCAGTGCTCTTCTGTGTGGAGCTCTTCCCCACAGTGTCTAATATTTGTGCTGCACCCACAGCTGGCTCCTTGCTTGAGTCTGAGTTTGTGAAGTGATGAGGAGGAATAAAAGGGCTTTTCTCTTTCAACCAGTGCACTCCTGGTGTTGCCTGTTGAGTCTTCAGCTTCTAAATCCAAACAGCAGCCAAAGGTCACAGTCCTAGTCCTTGAGTGACTCAACGGAGGAAGTGCTGTACATGCTGAAAATGTCTCCTYGTCAGAAAAGCAAGAAAAACACTAGAGCTGGTGTTTAAATAGCCTGACCTCTAGTAACATTCACTTGTTAATTTTAAGAGAAAGGTAAATGCAGTGTTTGGAATGGGAAAGGTGACTGCCAGAAGAAACATTTTGGCTTGCAGAGGTGCCCTGCACCTGCATTGCAAGGACCTCTGGGACAGCCAGGTTGGGTTTGATCTCTCGGTAGTAGATGTAGCTACTAAGACTGACCTGGGGTGTAGGAATTGGTCCCTTGGGTGATTCCAGCAGCTTGCTGACAGCAGTGATGACTGTGAGCTGTAAGGAAGAAGACAGTGTGAAAAGAGACTGAGAAATGCAGCTYGTAACAAGCCCTGATAGAATAACCAGATGTTGGGGAACTGATGTTCTGAACCACGTTTGTCAGTGGTGGGCTCACGTGAGATCCAAGGAACCTGTAGCTGGGGGTGATGTGCAGCCTGCAACTTCATTCATAGATCTGGCTGCCCCATTGAGSCAACATGGTCTGAGATGCGAAGAGRTGTGAAGGGTGGCTCTGGCCAACCATCCTCTAGCACTAGCCCAGCACGTCTTGCCCCTTCTGCCATGCCCGTATGTTCTCAGCTTTGTCCAAAGCTGCTCAACACACACCCTAGACACCTCTCTTGTGTATGGTGACACAGTCCTCACAAGGTCTTGGAACTGAAAAACAGGAATAATTACATTTTATGCCACAGCAGGGGTCCCAGAAAAGACCTTGTTCGGAGTACATGGCTAGTCTATTCCAGAGGAATGGTATTTGGAAGCGGTGTAAACAAGAGCTCCGAGCATTTAGCCTGGAGGGCAGAAACTGTTTCCTAGAGAGGCTGTTTGGGAGTAAACAGACAGGCTGAGTTAATTAGATCATTTGTAGCTTGTTCCAGGGACATGAAGGATCTGTTTGACCTTTTGTGATGAAAAGGTCCACAGCCCTGTTTTACAGTGTAAAACAGGAAGGTCTAAGCCCTTGAGAAAGTACTTTAGCTCAGCAAATGTGATGGGCCGTATTGAGAGCTGACCTGCAAGACCCTCCTTTGCAAAGGAAGGTTAAAACAGAGTAATGGCCTGTCCTACCCCAGGTTTGTTTTTCATTTGTGGATTTCTGTGTGTTGTCTATCGGTGGGAGCAAGTGGAGCAGTGATGGTGGGACAGAGCTTGTTCTGTAGGAGAATGGGGATGCTTCCCGACTCCAGGAAGCAGCCCCAATCAGTCTGTTTTGAGGTGGAAATAGATRGTATATATACATATAGATGGTGTATATATATACATATAAATGTACAGCTGGCTGTGAGCATTCTGACAGAAAACAACCTTACAGAAAAGTTTCTTGGGATCTTGCTGGACAGCAAGTTGAACATGAGCCAGCAAYGTGCCCTTGCAGTGATGAAATGCATATACTGCTGTGTTAACAAGAGCATGGCCAGCAAGTGATGGAATTGATTATTCCCCTCTGCTCAACACTCGTGAGAYATGTCCACCTTCAGGGTCTTGTTTTGGGCTCTGCAATGAAAGASAGGCACTGACAGACTGGAAAAGTCCAGTGGAGACCATTGAGAAGGTTGGGGGTTGGAGTACACGAGGAACAAGATGATGCTGAGTGAGCTGGATTTGTTCTGCCTAGAGAAGAGTAAGGTGGGATGATATCTTACTGTTGTCTGCTACTGCCTAATGGGAGGTGTGCAGTGACAGGACAAGATGGTACAAAGACATAAATCTGAAACATCTCCCTCCTGGGTCCCTTTAATTGGGTAACCAGCCTATCCAGTTCTTACTTGGTGTCTTGGCTAATGGATGAGAGGGCAGGGTGAGAAACTGAAGTGACCACCACCACTCTGGGCCCCTCTGTCCTTGCAGCAGCAGCGGGTCCTGTCCTCCTGTTCTTCAACTCATCTCCACCCTCATCATCTTCTCCTCTGAGGGAAGAGACCCTTTAATCTATGAGAGTCAAAATTCCCATTTCACCTTTGCTGCCAGGAAGACCTGAGCCTCCTCTGACTGCAAGGCAATGCAACCATCTCTCCTCCCCCAAAGAAGTCTTCTGAATTTTAATCTGCAAACTGAAAAGCCTCCTCCCATTGGAACCAAATGTCCTTCAAAGCACATGAAAATCTTCTGCCACTTTCCACACCAGGGTTGGGAGTAGTTTTTGTTCTATACAGAGAGCTGGGCCCCTTCCTCCTGTGGGAAACTGGTTTATGGAAAGTCAGTGACAGCAGCTAGAGCCTGGTCTTGGGTGGCAGATGGGGTCCCAGGGTTATCAAACGTAACTGAGGTGCCTGTCAATGACTGGCCTGTTGGTTTTGCCAATATGCTTGGCTGAGCTTCCTTGCGAGGTCTGAACACTGCAGGTTACTGCTATCAAGCCTGTTCTCCAAAGCAAAGGAAGTGATAAGCATGGCATGCCACAAAGACATATTCTCAGGACTTTTGCTATTATTATATTGGCTATAATGTCATAAAATCTTCTATCTGTGAGAATAACCCCTGTTTTTTATGTCTTGTTCACTATATCTGTCAACATCTGCAACAAATGGGGAACGTATCAATAGATACCTTCCCCATGGAAGGTATGAATGGGGCATGGGGCATGGGGCAGAATTTTCATAGGAGCGAATCTGTCCATGGAGCACTGTAAATGTGCTGCTTCCTTGGTTCACACAGCTGATGGTTGTGAGTTAGGCTCCTTTCACCCATGACACATCTGTATCCACAGACTTGTTGGCCAGATTTGTTAGCTAATCCTTGGTCCTGCGATGAGGAAAGAGTAGATTCTATAATATTATAAGTGTATCTGGGCAAGACCATCTATCTCATTGAAAGGCAGATGAGTCTGAAGGGTTCTGGGCTGCCAGAGTGAGTGTGGCCAGCTCTAGAACTTTCTAGGTAATTGTAAACTTCATTTGTGTTCTGCTTGGCTAGAGAAAAATATATTTTCCTTTACAAGTGGAAATCTCATAACTTTTTCAGCAGAAGCAACACTACAGCTGAGTGCTTCCACACTAAAACATGAACCCCAGGGCTCATCACTGTTGACTGACACGAGTGTCATTCTCAACAATTTTAAGGCTGTTATTCCAAATGTAGAGGAATGGTTCTGGTTTCAGATGATGGCTGCAGGGACTTATAGGGGTAAGAGGCTGGATGGATCTCAGGCAATACAGATGGATTTTAATCTCCTAGGACATTGGGCTGGATGGGCCCTTGGGCTATCTGATGGAACAGGGAAGCACTCCAAAAGACAGTCTAACAGCCTGCAGATAACATGAGCTGGGATTGCTCCTGCAATGAACTGCCYCAGAAACCCCAAGCTTATCTAAATATGTGACTAGGAACTATCTGAGACTATTTCAAARAAGTCTTTAGTTCATCGAGTCTTCTGGTTGGTTGAGTTGGATAACCAAGGATTGAAACTGCAAGTGTGCAAGTCTGGCTACCTGGAAGTATGGATAAGGGGGTATCTACAGAGCTCCTCACACCGTCACATGAAATGGGTGCTGTGTTTCCAATGGAAATTTGTCTTGTGCTAGGGAAATATCTCCCTGCCTGTGCTGCACTGGAGCTTCACATGGATCATTTCCATGAAATWATCAGTTTTCCATGGATCTGCATGTTCTGATGAGAAAAGATGTTTGTCTGGAAAATTCCCAAGCAGCTTGACAGGGTTCGCATGGTGTGATGTAGGCCTGGGAGTGGGGTAATGTTGAGAAACATCACTGTGTCATGCTGTCCATTCCGTCTCCTGGGTGTAACCTCACTCCAGACCTGACAAACCTGTCACTCTTGGCTAAAACCTCTGKTTTTTTGCCTCTCTTCCCAGCTCTCCACTCTCTTTACAGAGCTTGTTTCCGAGGCTGCCTGCCATGATAAAGCTATTGTGGATATAGTTTTATCTTGGTCTCCTAAGGAAAAAAGACTCACATGAACACACTTTGTATTATGCTTGGAAGACAGCAGTGACTTTATCTATGTCCTCCTCTGCTTCAGTTCTCTTGAAGTCTTTGACCATTTTCCACCAGATGTTGTGACAGAAAGCTCATAGATAGAAAGTTCTCACAATTTCTTGAAATATTCTTGCTCTCCCTCTCTTTCTGGCCCTGAAGAATGAGGCTGAGGGTGCTAGAAGGCCCACCGTCTCCATGGCYAGAGAAAGGGAGCTATAGGTTAGTGTCTGTTCTGCCTCCCCTGTGAAGCTTATAGTAGCTCTCCCCTGGCTCTGATTCACCTTGGGTCCCTTCTCTTTCCCCTCTGTTTGCTGCTCGTCAGAGAAGAGGAGAGACCTGATGGAAGCTTCTGCTTTGGCCTCCAAAGCCATCTGTGGTTCTTCAGTTTATGACGGGAGATGTTAATGTTTCATGCTAATGAAATGCTCCTGGCTTAGCTAACCAGAAGTCTATGCAGTGCAAACAACAAACATTCCTGCTTGAAAATTCACACTGTCCTCATTCCTCCAAAGACCGAAACCTGACCAACGAGGAGGCTCCCAGAGCAGCTGGTGCACACATTTGAAAGCCATGAGTCTTTTCACTCCCCAATAACATTTAACTGATATTTTAGACTCACGTGCCTCCTCACCATGGAGTAACAAATTGTAGTGCTGGAAAATTTGAGGAATCCTGGTATGTATGTCATATAAAATCTATGTTTCTCCTCTAAGTATGCAACTGCAAAGATGGGCTTTCAGAGACTTGATGAAGATCAGGAGACTCCCGGTGACTTGGCATCGGCTGGCAATGCCCCTTGTTCTAGAAACACCTCAGAGGAATAAGAGGCATCGAAGAGAAATGACATGTTTTCTGGCTTCTGCTAAAAATGGTGTCTTTGAATTCTGACGCCAGGGTCTGTCTTGGTTGCAACACGGTCACAGTTACCACCAAAGATAAGGGTCATCGTTGTCTGCAGCTGCACAGAGTATCTGCAACAAGCTCCAAGACTCATCTCCCACATCTCATGCCAAAAGCACATTGCGATGCAGTCTATAAGATGTCTCTGAGCTCCGCTGGAGGTAAGTGGTGTGAATGGTGACTCTGTCATCAACTATGTCCCAAGAGTCCTGCAGGAAAGCGATTTTCTTCATAGTGGAGTAGCTCCTGTGAAGGCAGCCAGGGAAAGCTTTGGAGAGCAGCCTGGTGCTGTCAAGCGAGCCCTGCSCCTGCTCCTTTCCAGGGCTGCAGGAAGTGGACTCCAGCCCCGTGGGACCATGGCTTTCTTTCGCTTGCTTGTTTTGCTTTGGGGCTCCACATCGGCTGCTCTGCTAGTGAACTGTACCACCCTCTGACCCTGCCTTTTTGGAGACACAACACACCTGCTCCTTGCGTTCCCGGTTTGGAACCGGAGTCTCCTCCCCAACCATCTACACACGCAGCTTCCTGGCGGTGCCAGAGAGGCTTTCACAACCTCTTGCATGACTGCAGTTGACGTGTGGAAAGGCGATGATGTCAGGAGCAGTTGCTGCAGCAACCAAGCGTCAGGGTGCGTGCACCCTTTCCAAGAAATTGGTTGTGGTACAGACCTGATCCAGAGGCAGAGCAGATCCTTCGGACAGAGCTTCATGGTAAATGTGAGTGTGCCTGTTGTCTTTGGTAACTTGCTCTGGTGCCTGGTTGTGGACATGGGGAAATGATCTGAGTGCATGGGAGCAACTTGATCTCTGCAATGGCTCGGGCTCATCCTGAAGAATGAAACATGGGCATYAGCAGGGTCTGAATATTAAACCAGGCAAAGCAGAGAAAGGTGCAGAAAGGAGCCAGGAAGGAAGTGGAGGCTGATCACAAACACTGCTCATCAGGGCAGTGGCCTGGGGAGCTTAAGCTTTGTGCTTCAGGCTCCCATCTCTCTTTTCCTTTGGACCATATAGCACCACGTCCAGCTGCTATACACCAGCCRTGAGGTCACCTCCATCTCTAGAACTTGCATAGGAGAGAGACCTTGGTGCTGCCACACCATGATCAGCCCGGGTCCGTGCTCTGGGGGACCCTTCTGGACAACATATGCTCTTTCCTATGATGAGGCTGGACATGGTGGGTCTACAAGCGACCTCACTGTGTGTCCCAGATTGCAGGACGCAGGCAGGGCCATTGCCCTCAGCCTAAGGGCTGAGCTGCCCCAGCAAGGAGGTTTTCTCAGCCCTGWTTGTCCCCCTCGCCCCTTACCCTGGCCATGCAGGTCCCCAGCCTCTCCCCACAGGAGACTCTCCCTTGAGCCGATCAACTAAGTCAGTAGGGCAARACTGGACCGTCCAGAAGCAAAGAGGACAAAGACTTCTCTTGTGTGCAACTGGCAGGAACYAGACGGGTCACTTCTTAGGGAAAAAAAAGGCACACGTTTCAAGTTACCCGTGASAGCAAGGAGAGGCCTCCGTGCCTCCGGGAGTGAGCTCTGTCAAGCAAGAAGGATGCAAAATGAACAGCGCAGGAGCACTGAGGGATCAGTCAGCAGGCTTATCAATGGATCTTGTTTTTAAGTGTCCTACTGCRTTAGAGAGGAATCCCAGAGGAAAACCTTCCAAAAGAACTCCCCCCAACTCCGAACATGTAAAAGCAGCAGATGAGAGGGCTTTCTCACAAGTCCTCCAGCCCCATCAGTATCAGCCAGACAGTATCTTTACTATTATTAATACTGTTCTTAATGGAAAAAACACACTATGCAGGCAATGGATCCGATGTTTCTTGGTTAGCAGGGATAATTAGATCGTTGCAACTGAATGCTGTGAAGTGTTCTTGCTGTTATAAATAAAGGTCAAACGCAAGACACTTCCTGCTACTTCTGCTGACACGTGGCTGCCATTTAGTGATTCATAATCTCTACACACGGCTTGGCAAACGGAGGGGATTTTTTTTTTTTTTTCATAGGAGCTGTTTTCCACTTGTGCAAGCACAACAAAGGATTTAAAGGGGCCCCTTCCATCCAGCTGTGGGCACTGCAGSTTTCAGCAAGAGGTAACGGCGGCGAGTGGCACAGGGGCCTGGGGGCTGAGCGACGTAAAACAGAGGTCCCATCCTCCACTGTGAGATTTTAGGGCTCTTCAGCCTGAGAAAACTGGAAGCTATGGCTATTTTTGTGTTTGTATTGTACTTTTTTTGGTTTTTTTTTCCTCCGTGGTGCGTCACGGTGCCTTGTGCAACGGCATCACCGTGTCTGTGGCCGAGCCGCAGAGGGGGAAACGGGTGCTGAGATAAGAAAGGCTGACAGTGTCTGTCTAGGATTGCAGCGGGCTTTGGTGTTCTGGACTGAGCCTTAGGTATGAGATGAATTTTCACATGAATTAAGACAGTTCTTTGGCTTGCTCAATGCCCAGGTAGCAGGAATCTCGTAGCCTCGAAATACCGTGGCAGCTGTAAGAGGGGAAAAGGACTCTTCGATCTGAGGGAGCTTCTTGGGCTTACTGAGCTTGCAAATTCATGAAGACTTTCTTATTCTCAAAGATTTATGTTTAAGCTGTGTGGAACTGTGCTTATTTTACTGGAGTTAACCATTTCTGCTAGGCTTCTTGTGTCAAAAGTATCTGCAGGATTCACAGGTGAAGGATCGGCACTTTGCGAGCTGCTCATATTCAGATATTTAGGGTGAATGCAGAAAAGATTTTTTTTTTTTATGCACTATCACTATTTCTGAGACTGCATTAGGGATCTGCCTCATTTCCAGGTTTTCTTTTAATGACCCAGTCAGAAGTTTCTCGCTGATGGAAGTTTCCAGTGAGAGCTGTGCTGGGATGCATGACCTGGGACGTGTATCCCTAATTCCATTAAGGRCTATCTTTTACCTTTGATGTTTGTCTCATTTCCTTTGCTTTTGGTAACATTCTGGTTTTGATTGTGTTCATGGGAAGCCCTGGGAAGCGGCTGGAATTCTGCTGTGATGATACTGGGAGCGAATTCACCATTCGGCACGTTTGCTCCTTGCACCGAGAGTTAAAGCCGAGTGAAATGGTAGAGAAAAGGTTGGCTAGGGATGGGAAATCTGGAGGGAGCAAGCAAGTGGTGGCCCTGCAGAATGAATCATGCTGCTTGAAGTCATCCATTCAAGGTGGTTTCTAGGTAGGGAAGAGCCTCAGCCCTGCACAGGTCACCAGCCACCGCTGGCACGCGCAGGGGCAATGAATCACGGAGGCCGCCTGTTGCACTGAGTCACCTGCGTGCACAGAGACCTTCTCATACAGAACAGTCCTCGGCCAGAACCAGCAAATCAGTTAAAAACAAAAAGAAAAATCCATGTCACTTTTTGGTATCCTTTGGTATCCTTGCAGTTTTGCTCCGTTGTACGCTGCCTCCTCCTGAGGATCTTGCCTGTGTTGTGTCCTGGTGCAGAATGACCTGAGGTTTCCAGCTGGCAGCGCAAACCGCAGGATCGTGTTTGTGGGTTGTTTGTTCAGTGTCCCGGTAACAGGACATTGGGCACCTGGAAACTTTGGCACGCAGAACTTCAGGGTTTCATTATCTTTTTCTTTTCTTCCAGATCCTAAAAGCAAGCGAGGGAAAAAGAAAAAGGTTTAATAATCTTTTTTTTTTTTTTTTTGAAGAAAAGCAAATTGTGTGAGCGAAAAAAAAATAACAGCAGGCCAGTTTCCCCTCTGCTTACTTATAATCCGCATGAACACGGGCTTGGGAACAGAACRTGGTCTTAGATGCAACAGGAGGACAGAAGTCTGGAAAATCCCTAGAGCTAAAGGGACAGAGAACAGCTGTCCATGCAGTGTGAAAAGCAGGGGCCAGCAAATGAAGTTATCACGAGCTGGGCTCGAAGTGGAGCTGTAAACATCTCGTGAAGGACGTTGTGGATACCAGGGAGGTGAATGGGCCAGAGCTCGGCCAGGATTAACTAAACAGACAGATCCTATGAGGTCCATGAGCTGTCCTGAGCCACRGGGCACCACTGCAAGCCAAGATGTGAACGGGTGGTTGTGTGACGCCCTGATTCCTGCTACCACCTGCCCAACTATCCGTAGCACGCTGCTCTCCTTCCCTGTTTTCCAGGCATGCAAGCTCTTTTGGAACCATATCCTAGAGATGTGAATGTCACACRGGCTGCATGGTTTAGCACAGGAAACGTTGGTGCCTGCTATCTGAGAGAAATAAGTTGCTCGTGTTTCCCTGGGAACCAGCCCGTCAATGTAGCTCACTTGACTCCTCTGTTATTAAAATAAAATATGGGAGAGTAAGCGGGTATTTTGCAAGCTGTGGATGGGTAAGATGCTATTTGGATACTATCTGGTATGTAAAGAAGGGCCTAAATTCTAGTGCTTTTTTTCAGATAATTTATGTGGATTGTTATTCTTTTGG
The DNA here is from genome assembly GCF_003342845.1 of Nothoprocta perdicaria. Taxonomy (NCBI): domain Eukaryota; kingdom Metazoa; phylum Chordata; class Aves; order Tinamiformes; family Tinamidae; genus Nothoprocta; species Nothoprocta perdicaria. Next base: position 1,652,352 of record NW_020455843.1, on the reverse strand, counting down.
ATTACATTTGTAGCTTGCAGAGTTGTACCTTGACGCACAGAACTTGGCATCTGCCTATAAAAAAAACTATGGCTCTTCTTTTGTGATATTATGTCAATGTGTGGATTATACAAGATATTTACTCCCCACACCCCTTGGCAGCAGTTTAATAATGAAGGTTGCAGTTTCTCCTCTAGGAGGTTTCTGTCCCTACTTCTTTGGAGCTTTGCTCCTCGTCCCAGGAGCACCTCTGCTTCTGATCTTGTGCCGGCTATTTGAGGGCTTATCTACAAGACTCAGACTGCAGTTAATCTGCRGGACGAGCTGTTTTTAGGAAATGCAGTAGCAGGGTGGCCCTTTAGGCACCAACAGCTTCTCTGTGCCGGGTGCCTTGCAAACTCATCACAACGAGGAGCAAACAACAGGACTGCCCTCGTTGGCTGCAGTCCATGAGCATCCATAGGCAGTGCCCAGAAGGACAGCACAGTTGGAGAGAGGGGGTTGCCCTCCCGATCCGGCCTGTGSCGAGACGGAAGAGGTGGTGGAGCAGGAGGGCTCAGAGGACTGTACTCTGTCCTCTGCAGGAATCAGCCCTTGTTCTCTCAGAAAGAGAGATGTTTTGGATGACTGGAAGTACTGCAGACACCTGGCCCATGCTGGAGATCAAAAAGGAGCATTTTTCCACTGTTCCCATTGCAGTTCTGCCTTCCCATTTCCTCYGTTGCCTGCTGTGAGATGCTCCTACACAAGCGCTCAGCTGTTATCAGCTGAGCAGCCTCCCAGATTTCCACACTGGGGCCTGTTCCTTTGGACCTGCCAAATTTTCATTTCCTGAACTCTGTGTGTTCAGAATAGGTTGAGTGATTGCGGTTTCATGCAATCTGTACTGCACTGGCAGCAAGGCAAGTTGGTTCATGAGTGAAGGTTTCTACCTCCTTCCATAAGAAAGCAAACTAGGTGGCCAGGTCTCCTCTRGGGATGACTTAAGCAGGTCCACAAAATCATGAGATGCGTGGAGAGAGTGGATTATCACCATCTCTTCCAGTACAAGAACATAAAAAGAAATGAAGATAGCAAGTTCAGAGCAAACCAAAGGAGGTGGCTGTTCGTGTGGTGATTTAAACCTGCAGAGAGGGGTTGTCCTGCATGTGTGCCCTGTTGCTGGGAGAGGATATTGGCCACTAAACCAGTCGGACATTGTGATGGCTGTTGTCCCAGTTCTCTTCTGTGTTGATCCCCAAGGTGAAGAGGACAAAGGGCAGAGAATGGGGATGGTGGCAAATATAGAGCATTCAGCACACAGAGATCTGACAGCTCGTCAAGATCAATCCTTGTTACAGAAGCCCCAAGTCCAGGGCATGGTAGGGAAGCGACGGAAAACCTGTAGGGGATCAAGGAAAAGTAATGGGAGACCTTGAAGGGACTGACACACATGGGTTGTGATGAAATGGATGTGTCAGAGCYAGATGCTGTGTAGGATTGGGCACCACAAGAGAGCAGGGCTGTGGGACCTGGACAACCTCTGGCCAGCGCACAGATGTGTGTATGTGTGTGGAGGTCATAAAACATGCTATCTCTTGGCCTGCTTTTGGGCTGTGTTCCTGGGAAATAATTTCTAATTTTCCTAATTAAAGAGAAAACAAAGGGAGACTTTATCCAGGAGAACTTGGATGATAAATGATTTCACAGTTTGCAGAAAAAAAGGCATAGTGAGAAGTATTATTTGGGATGTGACGCTTGATAGGTGCAAACTAGACACAGGGACATATCCAAACCTTCAGAGTATACCAATTTAAGGAGGATTGTGATAGCCCTTCCATGCAGAGGCTTAATCTTCCACTGGAGAGCAGATGCTGCTCTCGGAAGGTACATTCTTTCAGAAACCCATTAAGGGAATTAAACCCATTTTCCTAAAGCCGGTGGTTTGGGGGACTTTGGAAGAGATAATTGTTTGAGCTGTATGATTCTGGCAAGGAAGGGAATACAGAAATAATAATTAAAAAAACTGCAAAGGGAATTTCAAGAGCTTTCCTCCACACACCTGGGTTGTTCTCTAATCATAAGGGTGAGCTGGATGTTCATCTTGTGTCAGGATTGTTTATGATAGCAGGGAAATACATACGATAGATCTCCCTGTCACCTAGACAGCTGGTCAAAGGATGACTGAACAGCACACGTCATAATTACTCATGCCTTTGAATTACTGCAGCTATGCTGAAATAACCAAAGGTCACAAGGCTTTTGAGCAAGGAGCTGACTCTCTGAAGAGGCTTTTGAAACTTCCTGTAGCTTGTATATACCTTCAAAGGAAAGCTCCTGGGCTCTCAGATTCCCTTTGTACTTCTGACAAAACCTTTTATTGACTTTTTGTCAGGGGACTGCGAGGAGAAGAGGGGGGAAACATTCACAAGACGTGATATTATTTGATCTTGGCCCTTCCCCGCCGTGTTTATGATGAGGAGTCTTGCTTTGCTTAAACCTTCTAGCAGGATTTTGTATTTATATTAGATCACTTCTGTCCTGCACCGGAYGTGGCTTTGCTTTTCCTCCTGGGAATGTACTTTTTTGTTTGACTACTCAAGTGTCCCTGAAGTGGGCGAATGAATCATGGAAATACCATATTACGTGTGGATGTTAAGACAATAACGCATTATATCTGAGCCCGAGCAGGCAATTTGCTTTCTCTGCTTTATGGGGAGCAGGTAGAAGGGATTGGTTTCTCTTTAGTAAACAAAATCAAAAAGGATGGAAAAGTCATCTGGGCTGCTTGGAACGTTTTATTGTCATTACTTAACACAAGCACTTTCAAATTGTACATTATGTGCTGCTTGGGGGAACAGGTTGCTCCAAAGCCCGTCCCAAACCCTCAGTGTCACGAACCAGCAGCAGTGCCTCTGTGACAGTGTCCCTGGCTTCAAAAATCAGCAAAGCTCTGCTCTAAGATAGACATTTTTTTGGTTCTTAAGTTATATCGTAATATGACAACTCCTATTAGATGCAAATGTGTGAGTGGATCCTCCAAAGATCTGAGCATTTGCTGAACTTCTGAGGTGCMACGAGGACTTTTGCCTGCAACCATGCTCTTAGCATTAATTGGGATGGCAAGAGCAGGGACTGGTCTGCCAAGCATAGGGTGCCCCGTGGTTGGCATGCCATGGCTGTGCATGGGAAGGATCGCTTGACTTCTGGGGGACAGCAGAGCTTTTACCAGCATCTCAAAATCTGTCAATAAAAAAACTTGTGTGAAAAACGTGGGGAATGTCTCTATATGCAATGCCAGGAATACAGGATTCTGCAACATGTAGTTTTCACCTCCCTTCCTGCTTTCCTACTCGTGTCTTTTACAGGCAGCTAGATCTTGGTTTTCCTAAAGAAGTKTTTCACATCATGCTTGATCCTCATCTCACTTGACAGCTCATGGAATATGGCATTAGGTTGGTCAAGGAGAACCTACAGTCACTTAATGCCTTTGAATTATCACTTTGCTTCACAAAAAAAAGGATGAATCGATGAATCCATCCTATAGATCCCCTAGGCATGACTTCAAACACTCATAAACCCAGAAATATGCCCACTATTGATTTCCATCCTGAGCCTCACCAGTTGAAAGTCTCTGTGTTGAAAGACATGAGGTCTGAGCTATTTCTGGAAACTACTAGGATATTTTGGTGGAATCCAAAAACCTCCTCAAAGAAGAGACATTCCAGGAAATACCCCTTTCTTTCTTCACGTAGAAACGTAGAAACGGCTGGCAGCTCCGGGGCTGTCTGCTCAGCTGTRCTGCACAAGGAGATCTTTCTCCCTAGCTTTTGGGTTACACTGTCAGGGCTTCTTTCTTTCCATCTGCATTTTGTTCATAGCCAGCCTGTGGTTCACAGGCATCTTTCAAGGAGAGGTATTCTATTTATCTTGCTAGGCCAGATCATGAGCYGAGAAGATAAATGTCAGAGGCACAAGAAGTGCTTATTTTAGCATTTCCCCATATTTCCCTGGAAATAATACTGAATATGACACCAGCATCAGCCATACCTGTCAATTCTTCATTCTTAATGTATTTAACACTGTATTAAACACGTGCTTGTAACACAGCACTGCTGTTTTCCCACAGGTAATTGCATTTGCATGTACCCTCCAAATTTCTTGTAAGCCTGCGTAAGGCTTTTGAGCTGGCTGGGCTTCATTGCCAAATTTAGGCTGGAGAAAGACAGAGGAGCCCAGGGGACCCCAGCTACACAGAGCACTCTAGATTTAGCTCAAATCCTTCMAATCGCAGCCAAGGGAGCTGCGAGCAGAGCAGTTCTGCAGCACGGCTGTTTATTTGCTACGGAGGAAATAGAAGTGCCATTCAGTAGGAATTGGCTCGCTGGCTTTCCCAGCTGCTGGATGATGAGCTGCGCTCGTGGGTCAGCTCGGCGGTGGSAATGGGGAGCACCAGCCTGTTCTTCACAGTGGTGAGGATTGGAAACGGCTTAAATCAGAGACAGCCTCCGGAAGCAGGTAGCTGGACCGTGGGATGTTGAGGACTTCAGGAAGGGAATCATGGCTTACTCTGTTCCCCCTCAAGACAGGTAGCTCTGCACCCTACTGTCTACCTGACCCCATTTCTTCATCATCCCAGACCCTGCCTACTCCTGTGGGAATGGCTGCTCTTTCCAGCCAGCGCATTCCACCTCGTTGCCAATCTTTCCCTTCCCAGACGTAGCTGGTTAAAATAGGGAATGTGGCTCATTTCCCTGAAATCCCTTTAATTTGCAAAGCTCTGCCTCCATCTGTAGGCTCTGTGGAGCCCTGGGGCTGAGGTCATGGAGCATGAGCATGGCCAGGGTTGTTGCCTTTTCTTTGACAACAAGAAGCTTCTGGGGTGCTTGTTGTCCAACACCATCCAACTTCTGGGTTCCTTTGGGTGCTTTGCAGGACCCAGGTCTAGCTGTGACGGCACCAATGAAGCAGCTGGAAGATGAGGCCTTGAAGAAAAGGATACACAARGATTGTATATATGAATTGGAAAAGTCTTCATGGTTCTTATTGTTATGTGGTTGAAGCTGGGAAGCCCAAGGCCCATGCTCTTGCTGTTTTCCCCAGATATTGCCCTGGCTGGGCAACCTAGTCCCAGCCTTGCAGGTATGAACCACAGCCAGGCAGCTATAGGAGGATGTTTTTATAAAAACTTAAAATTCCTGAAGAGCAATTTGCACACACGAGTGTTTTCACAACAGTCCAGGTTTTCTCGAGTCCTGCTCCGTCACGGCATCTCAAACCTATTTTTGGCGGTGCTTAMTGGGGACGTTGGGCGGTATCTGAATGCTTGAGCTCTACTGGTGGATCTTACACATCCTTACACCACCTGAGGGTCCTGGTGCACTCTTTCGCCCATGCYGTCCTCAAGAAAGCAGCTGGACACAGGGCTTGGCTTTCTCCTTGGCCTTCACCTTGACTTTCGCCTTTGCCACCTTCTTCACCTCACCATTTGCAGTGTTGGCYTACACTTTGTGACTGGTAGTTTGAGATCACTGTGGATTTTCCTGCTTTCTGAGATGCTTTGAGGGGAGGAAACACCATATTCTTGCACGTAGGGACAGTATTTTGGGCACTTCCACCATTGCTCTTGCTTTTCCTATTTTCCACATGAAGCTGCCAACAGGGAGCTGCGTTTCTGCYGGCCTTGTGGGATGGCTGGGCCCACCAGGTGCATGAGCAGCTTTTTGGGGGGCAATTTGGGCATTTTGGGGGCAACACCTGCAGCGGAGCCAGCCAGGGAGGCTGGAATTAAGCGACAACGAAGTGTAGGGTGGATATTTTGGGGGTAGAGAGGCGGACTTGAAGCCTTCAGGGCAGGCTTTCCTTGGCTTGGGGAGGCCTGGCCCCACACAAGGGAGCCCTTGGCTGCAATTTGTTGGGGTTCATCCACCCAAAACGGGGTTAACTGGCCCCAAAGAGGCGCGCGAGGGGGGTGAGGGAAGCGCAGCTCTCGCCGCCCAAGAGGAGGAGAAGGAGGAGGAGGAGGAAGAGGCGGGCGGAGGGGGCTCCTCGAGGCGGGGCCGCGGCGGAGGCGGTGGAAAACAGCGCGGCGCCGCTCGTCGCCTCGCAGTGCCGGGAGGAGCCGCCGCCGCCGCCGCGCCGGGAGCAGCGAGACGCCGAGGCGACTGGGGCGGGCGGCGAGACCGCGGCCCCTCCGCAGCGCAGCGCAGCGAGAGAGGTAGCGGCTCCCCGGCCCGGCCCGGCCCGGCCCGGC
>NW_020455843.1:1644011-1645874 GCF_003342845.1 Nothoprocta perdicaria | reverse complement strand
TTTTCTTTCCTTCTTCCCGTCTTTCTTCCCTTCTTCCCTTCTTTCTTCCCTTCTTCCCTTCTTCCTTCCCTTCTTCCCTTCTTTCTTCCCTTTTTCTCTTCTTCCCTTCTTCCCTTCTTTCTTCCCTTCTTCCCTTCTTTCTTCCCTTCTTCCCTTCTTCCCTTCTTTCTTCCCTTCTTCCCTTCTTTCTTCCCTTCTTCCCTTCTTTCTTTCCCTTCTTCCTTTCTTTCTTTCCCTTCCTCCCTTCTTTCTTTCCCTTCCTCCCTTCTTTCTTTCCCTTCTTTCCCCTCTCATTCCCATGCCCTGCTGGCAGCACACGGGCCAGGAGGAGGACACAGGATCTGGACACCTTATCTCAGGTGCTCCGCACCTGCCTCTTCACAGGGGCCCCGCGGGGCCACGCCGTCCCTTCCCGCCAGGCATTGCYGGTGTCAGCCGGGGGAGCGGGAGAGCCCTGATGGACCTGCCAGCCTGGGCACCAGCCCTGGGTGACGCCGACGTGAAACCACCCGCTGCACGGCGCCGCCATCCCGCTGTCCTCAGCTCACCCTGCCCCTGCGCTTGTCCCCCGGTGCCGCTCCGGCACGCGCTGCCGCCGGCCGTGCCGCCAGGCGCACGGCGCTCCTGCTGCTCCGCGGCCAGCGAGCTCCCTACCTTTCCCCGTCCCCCTCCCATCCCGCCTTCCCTGCTGTGGGAAGCAGGAGTGGGATGCAGGTGTGGGTAACTGCAGAGCAGGACAGGTCTCAGGTCTGAGAGCCGCTCGGCAACGTGGAGAAGTGGCCGTTTTGGGTGGAATTACTGCTTTGGGTCAAACCATGCGTGGAAGTAGGTGGTGGGATTTGAGCCTGCCGGTGGTGGCAGTGCCCTTGGATGCTGAGAACTGTTGTGATTTGTTGTCCTTCTTGTGCCCCCCACTTGGGTTTTCCCTTGGGTGGCTGCACTTTTTTCCGAAAGATCTCCGGCCTCCTGCCCATCTCTTGTCTATGGGGCCAGCTTGAGAAGTTTGGAGAGGGGTTAATAAAATAATGCAGCTGATTTATTYCTGTTTATTCTTGCCTGTTGCAAAACGGGAGCTGCCTGCCCTCTACACCCCTGCGACTGGTTTATGCCACTCTTGTGGTTTTTTTTAATGACCGTCTTCGCTCAGAAAAATAGTTCTTTTTAATGAGATCTTAATGAAATCTGAAATAGATCCTCTGTTGAATTTCTAGCTGACCCAAATGAGGGTTGAAGGAGAACGATGATGCTGGGTTCTGAAGTCTGTGCATCTCCTTTTCCCTGTAACCGCATTGCATAACCACAGATCAGCCAGTGCCATCAATTACTTGTATTATGGACACTCAAGAAATGCACTGTTTAGCAAAAGACGTCACAAAACCACTTGCCCTTTCCAGGAGACGTAGTCAGGCTTGTTTCAGTCAGAACTATTGAAGGAACAGGAAATTTTGGAGCTATTTTGATGACACATTCAGTTTTCATCAGCTCTTATCAGGGTATTGGTTTCAGTGTGGTTTTATGCTCTGTGCACTGGACACGTTTGTAGAGACACAGTGATAGGACTTGGGTTTCTAGCAGTCACCGTGGAAATGCTTTATAAATCTTGGCATGCTGAAAATTGGTGTTTCTGTGGTTTCTTTTAATTTTAAGAGTAAATTCCAGAAATACTGCAGGAGGGCATGTGAGCAGCTGGGAAAATTAGATCTTCATGGCTGCTCAGCTTAGCATGAGGGCTCTCTGTGCATCACAGTACGTGGAGCTTGTGGTGGTTCACGGGATGTGCGGCTCTCTGCTGGGAAGTAGCTCCATAAAATCCTGAGTTTGACTTCCTGCGTTTGATCCTGGCATCTTTTTTTTTTTTTTTTT
>NW_020455843.1:1640284-1643963 GCF_003342845.1 Nothoprocta perdicaria | reverse complement strand
AACAACCTGGGTGTTTCAATACTTTTTTTTTTTTTTTTTTTTTTTTTTGTATTTTCAGTGTTTTCAGTTGTTGGCACTCTGTTACGAAAATATTTTGGGGAGCACGTGCAGTTCACCTCCTTGCTGTATCTCAAACTTGCCACTTTGCAAGTTCTGAGGCGGTTTTTGAGAGTCCTCTGCCACCTCTAATGAAGGCCCTTGAGATTAATCCTGACACGTGCAACTCTCAGTGCTGTTTTGGTTGTCTCATTCTACAGCTGTACTGGCAATATGGTCTTTTATGAAGTTCATAGCACTTCACCTTGACCTGTCCGGAGGGCATCTGTCACAACAGCAAAATACATAGCCCAGCCAAGACGGTTTCTTCATGTTCTTTGGTCATCTCTAGGGAAGAAAAGGTAGAACTGAGCTTCCAGTAAGTTACCAGGTAGATTCTCAGCTGTGTGAAGTCTAGAGAGCTGAATTAATTGAAATAAAGGTAATTTCAGCTTGTAGAGAATCTTCAGTTGCCATTAATTGGTCACTGGCATTTSTTTTATCAAGTAGACCTTCAAAATGTTGCAGAGTCTTTGGAACGGCTTGAAAATTTAAATAAAATCACGTTTTCTTTTTTTAAACCACTGGGTTCAAAGGCAGGAACTACCTTTTAAGAAATAAGAAAATATTTGTTTTCCTGACTGACACAAGTAGAGGGCTGAGCGATGGAGGTGGATGGATAATGGATTATGATTTCCTTTATGCTTTACCACTATTTTGCATGATCATAGACTCCTGCTTTTTTTAAGCTTGTCCTCTGGATTTACCTGAATGGCATTTAAGAGTATAGATTAATGAYATGCTTGGAATGGCCTGAATGTTGGGCAGCATGTGATGGTTTTTGGAGGCTTTGGGAAAAGAAGGAAAAAAAAAACCTTGTTTTGGATCATTTGCATTGTGAAACACCTCCTCAGAGGAGACTACCTTGTAGCTGAGATATCTAGAAAAGACCTTGGGCTAAAGCTAAAAGGGGACTATGGGCTCTCCCTAAGGCAGCTGCTGATTAGAAAAGGAGCAGTTTCCTTTATGAGAGTTGTGTTCAGGTTAATTAATTTTGCAGGACAGGTGGGATATGCTGCAATTTGAGCTTTTTCTGCAGAGAGAAGGTAGAGGTGCAGGACCCGAGTCCCGCTACCCTGAYGTCTCTGTTGGTCGGACAGGCATGTATTTTGAGACTGAATTTAAAATGATTTTGTTCCAGGAGAGTGCATGTTCCAGGATGTAGGTGTGACCTCCTGCTTTGATCTCCAGTCTTTTTCCAACAGGATTTTCTTTTTTTGGAATTGCTCGCTGTCGGGCTCCCAGGGGATGCCGCTGGGAAGACGCGCATCATTGACGTGTCTGGTGACACTTGTGTTGAACACCTGAGAATTGAGGATCTCTTTGGAAAGCCTGGGTTGCTCTGAGGGCTGTAGTTTGGCTTCAGCAGTGGAACTGCATTAAGATCTTTTCAGTGTGCTGTCCTGTCTCTGCCTGTTTCCTCTCTTGCATAACTTCCATCTCCACCAAGGCACAGTCCCGTGCTTGGCTTATGAGGATTTAAGACACTCCTGCTATTGAGAGGCTTGGTCCCACTCTTGCTTGTGTGCTGCTGTGACTGTGGACGAGAGGATGAGGATGCCCATCTGCCTGGCAGCAGGTTGTTGATTGTTTTTGTAGGGTAGGTTTTCAGTTGGATCCAATCTCTGGTCCTTCCCATGGCTGCCACTAGTAGCATAAGTGAGAGGGTTGGACTGTCCCCCTTGAGAACGGTGCAGATTTAGATGGGTGGATTGAAGAACTGTGTCAGAATGTGGCACGCTAAATTAAACCTCCCCTTTAAAGTAAGGAAAAGCTCCAGTTATACAACAGCAACTGGTGGTAGACATTGAAAAGAACTTAGCAGAGGACTGAATGTTTCAGTGGTCTTCAGAGTTAAGGACTGAGTCATTCATCTTTTTGTCACTTGTTTCCCATGGAATGGGATCCAGAACTGCAGTGTTGGGCTCCCTTAGGAAGGGATGCAAAGTTTTGATCAGAGAGCTGTCTGAGGCAGCATCACCCTCCTAAGCTGGCTGCCAGATTGGGGATTGTGTCTCTCCACCCACTGTAAAAGTAAGACACATGCTCTTCTAGGCCAGGTACCATCTTCTCTACTGTGATGTGCTATGGGGTCTTCACATGGAGCTTGACAACAGTGTGGTAAAGTGGAGGTCCTTGTCAGTTGCTGTCATCAAGGCTTTCCCTATGACTAACCAACTTGTAATTTGGGCAGCTGTGACCTTCCCAAGTGACATCCCAGCTGTAACTCTCCAGTGTCCTCCTCTCTGCCCTCCAAACATTGGTTCTACTCGTTGCATTGGGTTCCCTCTCTCAGTTGCGTTTGCCCAGCTGGCAGTATGTGGCTGTGCTGATTCCCTTGGGAGGAGGGCTGAGGTTCAAAAGTAAACGCAGTGGATTAGTGCTAGACCCATTACTTAGAAGGATAAAGTGGTAACCTGCCAGCCAGCGTGATAAGTAATGATTAGCTGTTTGCTCGAAGGCGATTGCCGTTTGATCGTTATAATCTTAGGAAAGTGAGTCCAAATGGCTCTTGGCGTGATGGAGCCAGATAGCTGAGCTGGATTTGTTCTGCTTCCAAGTGGACAGATGTTCCCATTCCACAGATCGTTGCAGTTTGCATCCATTGGCCTCCTGGCATGCTGGAGTCTGGTTTGTGAGGTTTTAGGGAGCCCATTTTACAGCATAGTGAGGGGAAGGTGGCAGATTCCTGGGAACTGTGTCTGAGGAAACACGGCTATCTGCTCTTTCCATTTGCAAAGTGAGTCTGTGCCAGGAGTGCTTCACTTTATTTTTGGAAAAAAATCACTTATCACTTGCATTGTGACTATTTTCTCCAGCTTTTTATTCCTCTTGGTGGGAGAGAGTAGGAAATACATATGAAAGCTGTGTCTGCACCCAGAGATCCTTCAYGGTGAGGTAGGTGGAGAAGGTGACATCAGTGAGGAGGCTGCTGAGACAGGTCTTCCTGTTTGTTGTGGCTGGAGGGGCTGGCTGGGTTGAACRGCCTTAATTTTGCTTGTTTGAGCTATCAGTACTTATCTGCTCTGAATTACCCTCAGCTTTCTTTTAGAGCCTTTATTTGATAACTTGTGTAATGTGAGTCTTCAGCTTCTCTGGCACTTGCAGAGATCTGGCTGTTTCAAAGGGCTGTGGAAGTTCTATTTTTTTTTTCTCTCCTTTAATTACAGATGTGGGCAACTTTATCATCATTAATTTATCACGTGGAAAGTATTTTACTGTCAGCTTCTGAGTCCAAAGTTCTTGTTACTGCTGAACAGGTGTATAGTGCTGTCAGGTGCTGTGCAAAATTCCCTTGCTCAGTGTGTCTTCTTAGGGATTTTTTAGAATGGCTGAATAATACAGTTTGAAGAGGACATCTGGAGCTCTGTAGTCCACCCTCCTGCTCCAAACAGGGCTGATTTCAGAGCTAGGTTGCCTGTGTCTTTGTGTGGTGAAGTTCTGAAAGTCTCCAGGGATGGAGTTTCCACCAACTCTACGGGCAATCTGGTGCCATCCTTAGCACTCTGATGGTGAGGAATATTTTCCTTTTATTTAATGAACATTTATCTTGTCTTCCTTTTTTTTTTTTTTTTTTTTTTTT
>NW_020455843.1:1615065-1640250 GCF_003342845.1 Nothoprocta perdicaria | reverse complement strand
TGTGCTGTTGAGAGGAGTCTAGTTCCATCTTTTCTGAAGCCATTGATTAGATAGGCTGAAGATAGAAATTAAATCTGCTGTTAACACCGATTTTGTCTCCAAGTTAAACAAACCCAATTCCCTCATTCTCTCCTTGTACGTCATGTGTTTTAGCCTCAAGTTATCTTAGGATCTCTTTCTTTGATTATCAACGTCTTTGGGGGGAATATGGCTAGATGAGATAGTGCTCCAGATGTGGCCTCACTAGTGCCAGGAGCAGAAGAATCATTTTCCCCAGACTGCTGGCTGTCGTCCCTCCCAGTAGAGCCCATTCTTGTGGCTTCATCTCTGCAAGAACATGCTGCTAATTCATCTTTAAGTCATCAACCACCAGGATCCCCAAGTGCTTTTCTGAAGAGCTTCTCCCTACTTGTGTTGATAAATATTTCTTCTGTCTAGGGCGCCAAGACTTCACATCTGCATCTCTTATTCATGAAGTTGCCTTCAGTCCCTTCCTCCAGCTTGTTGGGGCAGATGTTTCTGCCTCCCAATGTGATGTGGTCTGTGAGCTTGTGGAGAGAATCTCCACGCCATCATCCACATTGTTAATTAAGGTGTTAAACACTATCCACCGCAGTGCTGGTCTTCCCAGGTAGGACATCAGTGTGTTGGCTGCTGCCCTTTGAGCTCCAGTGATCCAGCCAGTTTTAACTAGCTTGCAGTCCTGATCTGGGTACAAATCTAATTTGTACCTCTCCATGTGTGGACAGGCTTTTCAAAATTCTCTAATGGCCTTTCTCTAATGAGAAAGTTGCTTCTAAACAACAACTAGAAGTTGTGCTGGGGTGTGAAGTGAAAGCGAATGGGCATCTGTGAAAAATGAAGTTGTTGGTCCCTTTTTCTCTGTAGATGAGCCCATCTTCTTCTTTCCATCCACATTGCTGACTACTAGCCTGTTTTTAGCGGGGAAGTGCCTTTAGAAATAGCTAAACTGGGAATTTTCTCTGCTGGATGAAGGAGGAAGGAGGCTTCCCCCAGGCTGTGGCCTGCTGCTTGCCTGGGCTACTCTCTGCTTAGGAATGTGTCTGGCATAAATGGATCCGGTTTCTTCTCAGACCTGGTGTTTTCTAATTTTCATGGGTTTTTGTGGCTCTTCCCAAAGGCTGTATTTTCTATAAAGTGGCTGCACGGCAGTGAGCAGCTGGGGGCAGGACCATGCAAGGTAGAGCTAACTGCTTTCCAGGGATCATCCCTGCAGGCTGAGGGTGGCGTTTGTGCTGCCCTGGGTTGAGGTCGAACCTCTCATTTGCACTGCCACTTTTCTAGCCTGACTGCCGAGCCTTTTCTGTAGCCCTTGATGCACAGGGAATTGCTCCCCATTTTTGCATTTGTGCATCCAGTTTTACTGTCTTAAATGTTTCCTCCTCTTGATGTTGAACTAGCGTGTCAAGATGCTGTGGAAACCAGAACCTGTAGGCCAGAGTGCTTGCAAATCCTCCCAGCTCTGAATCACCTGTTGGTTTGATGGGCCTGCATTCCAGTCCATCATCCARACTGTTATTGAAAATATTGCACAGGTTGTGTGCCTGGCTGGACCCGCTTTCCAGCACCCTCCTGATTAGATAGCAAACCCTTGATAATTATTCTATTGAGAGTTATTTTGTCAAGCAGCCATTTTATGGTGATTACATCTCGTTCATGTTTTCTTAGCTGGATCTTATGGGAATGTCATGGGGAACAGTGTCAGAACTAACAAAGATTGTTTTGGAATATCCKTATCACTTGTGCATGGCCAAACAGTTTTTTTCCTGATGATGCATAGACCCTTTCATTAAAGGATCTGCCTTGCATAGATTCCTGAAGATAGGAGGGACCTCAAAGGTGTTGAGATCTGCCCCTGTCTGCACTGAAAGTTGATACGTGCAGCGCACACCAGATTTATGAGAACTTTTGCAACGGGACGATTGCTCTATGACAGCCCTGGGAGATCAAGAGGAAGCAAACATGATGTGTTTATGGGTCCCGAATGAAATTAAGCAATTACCTGAACCCAGTCTTGAAAGCGGTCTTTGAACGCATCCCAACCCTCTTTCTGCAAGGGCTGGACAAATAAAAGTACGTGTCCAGTCTGCCAGATAGCAGCCAACTGCTGTCTGTGCCTACGTGCTGTTACTCAGATCTCGTTAGCTGCCTAATTGGATAATAGGCAGTACAMTTCACAACTGCATAAGTATACTGAGCTCAATCTGCTTTGGAGCAGGGAGGGGAGGATGTGCTTGGTGACAAATGGCCAGGAGAAGCTGCACATGGAGCCCTGCTATGAATATGGCCCTGCTCCCTCATGTCTGAATTTCCAGCTTTTTGGGACAAAAACTCAATGTGTGTATGAGGCACTTGTGTTTTGCAGGAGGCTCCTGGTTGGAAAGCTTTTTCCACAGCATGGGGATGATGTGGTGTGAAGAGCACCGGAAAGCTTGTGTGGTGGTTGGCGGTGAGCRGGTCTGAGCAATTCAACACATGGAAGAGAAAAACTCCCTAATTCTAGAAATATCCTTCCCTTTTGGCCCTGTATATGRCACGAACTGCTTAGGGCTTTTCATTTATAGCTTATTTGCCTCACTGAGTGCCTATCTCCAGCTTTCCATGCTGTCCAACATCTGTCTGTAGTGGGCAGATAAGAGCAAAGTAGGGCTCCTTTTCTTTAAGTATTTATTTGAAGCAAATGTAAACTAGTTTAAGAGTGTTTATCRCTGCGCAGCACGATTAGCAGCTGTGCAGAGCGCCTTGCAGCTGTGTGCGGGATTTTGTGTACGTGGGAAGCTGGCAGGATTCTCTTTCTTTCTGTCTTTATGTCTATGCTCATGTGGTCAAGAAGGGTTAAGAGTTAGGTCCTCTTGTCCGTGTGGGGAAACTGCTCCGAGGAGCAGCAAAGAGGAGTGTGAATTTAAGGACTGTCAACTCTCCTATGGAAAATCACATTATATTTAATATAAKCCTGAACAAAATTTATGTTATATTTATATTTAACAAAATCCTGGGCCAGTTTTATTGTGGGTGAAGGTAAAGGATTGCAGGGTGGCCCTTTAGGTTCGTTTCTGKGTAGAATGAGCCTCCAACCACCACACTGCTTTGGGTGAACAGCTATTAAATGTGTCTCTCAATATTTATGCCTAGTGTATTGCCTAGGTTAAGAGCACGGGCAGCAGGGAAACGGATCAGGGGGATAATTCAGATGCCAAAGGATAATTCAGAGGCATCTGCACAACCTGGATAGGCTCTGGAGAGAGTCTCTGCGAGTTTTTTTTCAGTAGATAGAAGACCTAGACTCCTGTCTGGGGCTCTGAAGGTTGGTAACTACACGTTCCTGCTGAGTCTGATCTGAGTTTTCGACATCCAGAAGAAACRAATTTGTGAGGGGAAGGCTCCATACATCTGTAACCATAAACCCTGATAATTCCTCTCTCTCCCACCCCAAACTGCTGTGTAAACTCTCCGGCTCAGTCCGTCATCAACTTGGCGTGGGGTTGCACTCAAGCAGATGTTATTAAAGGGTGAAGATTGCTCTGTCCTACGCAGCTGATAAGGGAATTCAGAAATGAAATTGAATATTAATTTATCAGWAACTTTTTTTTCCCCCCTTTTAGCTTTGGCTGGAAAAAAAGAGTCACATTCTGTCTGTATGGGCAGTATTTAGATGTGCCTGAGCTTTCAAGAGTTGCTTTTCAAAGCACAGGTTGCTTAATGGTGGTCTTGCCTGGTCGCTGTCTGTCCAGATTTCACCCCCACGTGGTAACCTTTGTGCATTGAAAGTAGAATGTCTTTTTGGTTGGTTTAGTGCAAAATTTTCAAAAATTTTAAAGCCAAACCCAAAGCAACAGCACTGTCTGTTTCCACAAAGACCACAGTGAGGTTTTCAAGGTGGTGAGATCTGAGATGCCATTCTTGGGGGACTTCATCTCCCCACTTTYGTTAAGCAGAGATGGGCTGTCCCTTGTTGAAGGGTCTGCTGTGCTCTTGGAGTAAGTTGATCAGTCTGGGTCTTCATGGGGTATTGGGTAGTATTTTATGGGGTATAATATGGGGTATTTAGGTAGTATTTTAAGCTTCCTGAACCTTGATCACAGAGCATCCTATGCCTGGAGCAAGGCAGTTCTTTGGGAAGCGGTGCAGAGATCCTCGTGTCTCTCAAAAGCAGCATCCTGCCCTTCAGAAAGAGCTCTGTGAAGGAGCAGAGCAAGCTGGAAATCACGCRTCCCGCTGCGAGTTTCCTTTCCATAGGAAGACTTGCTGGAGAATGTTAATTGAGTCCCTTTTTAAATGAAGGAGCCTTTGCTTCCTTCTCAAGTTTTCAAAACAMATTTTCCAAGTACAGAGCCCGTGTTTCATTCAAGTGTAAATCCTTTCTCTTTAACCTGGAAGTTATCCCAGAAAAAAAAAAAAAAAAAAAAGGAAAAAAAAATCCATTCACTGCAGGACAGACCCTTGCAGTTACAGCGGGGAAAAAAAAGTGGATCAAATTGTCCAAACAGGAAGGGAATTGAGAAAAGACTTTAGGTGAGCTCTCATTTAAGTTTAAATCGCCTTCCTGCAGCCCCCAGCTCTGTTGCTTTTGAAGCATCATTGAAGTGGCTGCTAAATTTAGAGGTGACGAGTCTTCCTTGCCAACATGCCAGCCTATCTGCAGGCTGGAGCGGTGTGAGCCGCAGTTCTGGGATGGATGCAAGGAGCAATTCACTGTTTTGTTGTCATCTCTGCTGACTTCCACACAGCTCGCTGCTCCTCCACGCTCCCTGAGCTCCAGGACTCCGCACTCCTCTGGTTTCTTTTCTTTTGGGAGCGTTAATGAAAATGCAMTTTTGACACGGCCAGGTGCTAGTGCTGGTGAAGCTGCAGCCTCGTGAGGGGAAGTGAAATGAGCTCCCCTCCGAGTGCATTGAAATYGTGCAATGATTTTTAGCAATTTGTGGGCCCACTTGCCATTCTCTCATCCCCCGTCTCACAAAAAGTCTGTAGCAGAACAGTTAAGAGACAAGWGGCCCAATTCCACACATGACAAATCTTCCTGCTTGATGAAAAATCCCTTAGATCTAAAATATTGCTTTTTGTTTTTCTTTTCTCCCTGTGGCATGACTTCTTAGCGCTTGTCTTCCTTATCTTACTCCAGTGAAGTGCTTTGAGACCCAGTTTATTGAAAAGGAGCGGTGGACAATGAATTTCCCTTTGTTTCTGATGGTCACAGGGAAGAAATACCATCCTGCGTTTGGGAGAGCTGGCAGGAATGAAAGGCACCTGGTGGGAACGTTGCTCCATYATTCCTGTGCATCCCCACGCGCTCCCGGGAGCACAGGAGCTCGACTGCAGGAGGTTGGAGTCTCTCAAGAGGGAATTTCATCCTCCAGATGGGTTTTAATGTTTGCGATAAGGTGGAAATGAAAGCAGAAGGGGTCACAGTTCCCTCTTTTCTCCTCCTTCTCCCACCCATGTTTCCTTGGAGCTTTCTGCTCTGCTTCCATGTGTCCAGATGCTTACAAGAGAAATCCCCCAGCAGGGGCAATTGCTGCTGTTGCATTAGAGTCGGGATGCTTGATTCCCTGTGCATGTCCCTAGACAGCCGGAATGCAGGAGRTGCTCCATAATTTTGCTAGCAAATATTTGTAAAATCAGAGAACTGATTTAGGGGACTGGAGAAGTCCCCAGATAGGGAATGAATAAGTCCCCTAAGGGCAGTTCCACCTGGAGAGATGTGTTTTTTTCCCAGATGTTTTAAGTTATTCCCAGCTGAAATCAGCCTGGTTAATGGGGGAGTAAATCAGTGCAGTGTTTGGCTCTACTAATTTTGCTTCTCAGCCCTTGTGTTTCTGCTGCATTTCGTGATTTTCCCTGTGGCTTGAATGGCAAAGACGTGGTAACCGCTCGAGGATGGCTTAAAATCAAAGGCTGAGTGTGGGTGTTGCTTTCAAATAGAGAATAAATGGTGCTTTTTAGAGATCTGTGCTGCTATTTTGGGGCAGTTTGTTAGGTCTGCCTTCTGAGAAGTGGTGAGAAAATGTAATTGCTTTTGGGCTGGTGTTTCTCCTATGGTGTGTCCTGAAATGATCCTCCTGTACACATTGACTTGGAGCCAATACTGAGCCGTGATGAGGGCAGATCCATTCCCTTCCTCGCCCTCCTGCTTCCCAGGATGGGAAAGGAGGGAGAGATTCCTGTTGAAACTCTGCCCCCAAACTTGCTGCAACGAATTCAAAACCCCAAACCGCAAAGAATTCCCAGATGCAATAGGGACACCAGTGTTTATTTGCCTGAGACCCCATTGTGCTCCGAGTTGTGCAAACATAGGCATGTTTCCGATTTAATTAAGGCTGTTTTTATCAATTAAGTCTCACAAACAGTCGGAGACAGAAGAGATAAGATCGCACGGTTATGCAGATAGGATAGGGCACAGCTCTTTTTTGGCAGACAGAAGACAAAAAAAAAACTTGGTTGCAACATTGTTCTGATCTATTATGCCAGTGGTTTTAGTCTGCAACTTCTTCTCTTTTTTTTTTCTTGCTTGTTCTGTAGTTTACTGTCTGCTTCTCYTTCCTTTTACAGACCTGAAACACCGGCCTTTGCTTCATGGGAAGCTGAGCAGTGGAAAATGCTTCCTAGTAGTTACTGAATGTGATTGCGGAGCTGGAAAGAAAGGGAGGATTCCCAGCACTGGGTCAGCTACTGCTTGGCAAGCTTGTGAGTCAGGATTGATCCATGCTCTTGCACACAGACAGACCAGGCTCAGGCTCTCCATGCTAACTTGGAACCAGAGCTACAGGAGATCACGACCCAGGCACACACAGTAAAAGGCAAGCCAGGGTTGGACCAAGTCGCAGCGCAGATAGGTCCCTGATGGTCTGTAATATGTGGAAATGCGGTGATTTCCCCCCAAAAATTTAAAACTAGTTAGGTAAAATTAGTTAAAATTAGTGGTTGAAGCATGGTTCCCTTCTCTAGGGTTGAGAATCTACCATTCATGGTGCCAGCTTGAGTGGGACCATTTTCCCAGCTTTTCCTGATGCAGGAGAAGACTGTTTTGTGCAAGGTGAGCCTGGTGATTGGGCAGGTGTTGCAGGATGTCCTCTAGATAGGTGAGCTGTTGTACCTAACATTTCAACTTCTCAAAAGCCAAGGAGAGGCTAAGGTGTCAGCTTCAATTTGGTCTCCTCTCCTTGGGAGATTTGTAGAGCAGAGGGTTTGCTGGTAGGATTTGCTTCTCAGTTGTGCAAGGACACGTCACTTCCAAATGTATGCTTTTTGTTGCTGCAGTGAAGCTCCTTTTTACTATGTCCTGTGTAATATTGTAGCTTCTGACAAACCAGCCACGTTAGTGTCCTGATTTCATTAGCTCTGCAGGCAAGAGAAGCTCTGTAGCCCATAACCCGTGGTGCTGGGAAGTCATCTCAGCTGCAGGAGAACGAAACAGAGAAGCTGCAAACGAGATAGGACCAAGAAGAGCCTTCTGTGTCCAAGACTGTCCCCACAACTCTGGCCATCGCTCACCTTCACGTGGTGTCCTTGCAGTGTGTGTCTAAAATGCCTTTGACTCCCTTCTTAGCCCATTTATACCTTGGAGGTGATGACCACATCCTAGCATTTTCATGGTGGGGCTCATGGAGGTGCAGGAAATCATGTTCTTTCTTACCTTCATCCCCAGAACTGTAAATCCAGCCTGTTGTCCTGGCTGAGCTGCTTTCTCCTGGGCTGTCAGAGGGGCCTTTGAAGACTGGTTCAAGATGATCTGCTCCCTTTACTTGCTGTCATGGACAGCGAGTGCCCTTCAGCCAAGGGAACAAGCTTGAGAATCAGTCATGGGCCACACAGTTATTTTAACTTATTTTCTTTTCGCTCGGATGGGGAGGATTTGAAAAACACATAATAGTGCGTTTTATCAGCAAGTTTTAAGTGGTGTGATTCATCCCCTTGTGTTCTTGGCATGACATTCTTTGGTTTATTTTTTGGATATCCTTGCAGCTCTGTTGGTGCCAGGCATGGTATGGAAGTGCCTTGTGGCAGACAACCTGCTCTGCCCATATGTTAGCTACGAAAGAAATATATGTAATATGCAATATATATGTAATAGGAAGTCTTTATACTGCATGCCAAGATGCTTGGGGCTTGTTAAATATATTCAACTCGTCAACACATTTAATAAGCAGCCTTGGTGTGAATCAGCTTTGAACAAGTTCCTTTGATTTGAGGGATTTTTGCAGGCATTGAAACAAGTTGGATCACAGTGGTAAAACTCTGCAGTGGTTTCCTGATCAAAAGCACTGTCTGGTGACTTCTTTTTTTCGGTTTTCATCTTCTCCTCTAAACGATGTCTGTGCAAACAGTGCCCTGGTCTAGAGGGGCCTGGGGGTAACAAGAGARAGCAGTTGGTTGTTTTTGTCTTTGCCCGGAGTCAGCGTTATTCATCGGGGTTCACTGGCTGCCACGGYGGATTCCTCGCTGGCGTATAAATCACTCGGGTGCTCACGGGCTCTTTAACGGGTTCATTTTTAGAGTCAGAATTGYGGGATCTGTTTACAAAGCGGCCTCTGTGCTCCGTCTGCTCCATCTTCGCTGGCTTCTTGCCTGAAATCGCCCGCCCGGATTCCCAGCCAGCTCCTCCGGTCGTGGCTCCGGGAGGAGCCTGGTCCACGTGGGACCGGCATGGAGCTGGTGGCCGTCCTAAAAAGCATCCTGCTCTCCTTGTCCTGAAGACTGCGTTGTCGCCAGTATTGCTCTGTCCACCTTATCCTATGTCCCTRTGGTCAGATTAGTCAAAGACTTGGGCTTTCGTTGGTTGTCTTTTCTGTAATGCAACTTCCAATAAGCTTTGGCTGCTCGGAAAAGCAGCCTGCAGAGCAGGTGCTCCAGTGCCTCTCAGCTGGCAAGACATCTCCTCAGGGAGCCTTTTCCACTGTCTTGACTAAGATAATTAAAAAATGTTGGATTTGATGGCCTCTTCTCACTGTCTCCTCCGCATTTTTCCTGGATGATGGTGTTGTGGGAAGAGGCAAAGGGAGCAGCTGTCTTGGATCGCGCTTGCAAAAAATATTGTTTCTCAGAACATTCTGTTTTATTTTTTTTTGTTGAAGAACTTAAACATTTCTGCTTCGTTTTCTACACCAGCAGCGTGGGGCCATGACGTGGTGCTTGCAGCCTGTAACCTGCACCAGGTCAGTGGTTGAGCACCTTYGGGTTGTTTCTCATTCATAACTAGCAGAGTAGCTTTACAGAGGTAAGTCAAGGTGAAAGTCTTTGATTTGACAGAGAGGGAAACTGAGGCACACATAGGTGGAATGGCTTCCATAATGTTCCACAGATCTTCATTGGTCACCCTGGGTGTAGGAACTGTTATTTGTTGTGAGTTGTGGAGGAGGACAGGTTTCCAGCTTGGGCAGAGGAAGGATTTCATCGTGGGCCCCACTCTGCCTCCTCTCACCCACAGCGAGGTGATATTTGTGGAAGCGAGCAGGAAAATGAAGATACAATTTCCCATATTCTGTTACAAGAATGCGGGAGCCAACCCAGCTAAGCTCATCTCAGGCTTGAGGAGACCTCAGTTTGGGAAAGCAGAGGTTAATTCCATGATTCCCATCTGTCTCYTGGGATGTATCCAGAGGAGGATGAATGCACAGTCAACCTGAAGGTCTTTGCTACCTCCAACCCCCTGATGGGCTTTGGGTTTGGGAGGTTTTGAGCAGAGGGCATGGCTTTGGCACGTGGGTAAAACGTTTTTGTTCCAGGGGCTTGCAGAGAGCAGCACTACCGAGTTGCAGCCTCCTTAGGCCCTCAAGCCACGTTTGGTGGCTTGGGTTTTACATGGGCAAATTTTAGCAGATGGTAGCATTCTTCCCAATCAAAACTTGTTTTTCTGTAACAGCCAGTGCTAAACTCCAGTGGCTGTTTGGAAATCACTTTGTTTCTGCCTCTTCCCTGCAGATAAGTAAGGCGAGACACAGGTCACTTATCCGTAGCAGGAGTTTGTCCCTGCAGTGAAAAGCTGTCCATCTCCCTTGCACCATCACGGTGAGGAAGTTGAGATCCCAGTGAGCTCTCCATCACCTGGGAGCAGCGTGTGGCTGGGTGGGTTCTTCCAACAGCCCACATCTGACCTGCAGATTTGCTTAGGCTAAAGGACCGAGCAGGACAAGGGAGATGAAGAAACACTTGGCTGTTGGAGGTGGGTCCCCAGCCTGTGCTGGCGTGATGGGACTCAGGTGGTGCATATCCCRAGGGCAACATGGGCACTGGAAGCCTGGGAAGGGCCCCTGTATGTGCTGGGATGGCCCAAGTCCAACGTGCTGCACGTGCAGCTTCCCGAATATCCTCGGGGAAACGAGGTGTGTTTGCTTCCGCTGCAGAAGACGCTCCTGCCAGCCAGCCTGGTCAGCTGGTGTTTGCACAACCACCGTACGAAGACAGTTCGTTGCAGGCTGTTTCGTTGGCTCGTGTTATCTGATTGACGTGAAGGACTTGTGTTCAATTAATGTGTCTGCTGCCTCGTGTTGAAAGGTTGTCCGTGCTCAACCTGTGCCGGGATGAGCAGGGTGGTGAGCAAGCTTGGCAGGAAACCTGCTGCGTTGGGCAAGAGTGGGAAGGAGGGGAAAATAAGAGAAGGGTGTTGCAGGTTGGCATGTGTACAGCCTGGAGAGCTTGGAAAGAGCATCTTGAAAGTGGGAAAGAGGGAGGCGTTACAAAATCTGCTGTGCCAGGAGCCAAAGAGAAGCCCAACTGAGAGAGACCGGAGGCCATGGTGAGAGGCAGCACTGAGTCAAACACAGGAACCTCCTTCCTCTTGAGGCATCTTTGTGCCTGCTCAGGGTTATGGTCTGCTCAGTGGATAGTCCCAGTGTGAAGCAGGGAGAGGTGCAAAGGAGACAAGTGCTGCCACCAGAATAATCCTCCCAAGAACTTCTCCCTCGGCTTAAAAAAAGAAAAAAAGATGAAAAGATGCATTAGAGCCAATAACTGGATATTATTTTTTTTATTGCAGTTAATTGGATAAAGGCTACTCATTGCAGTCATGCAGTTGTGTGGAACAAGTAGTGTTAGGCTAATTAATGAGCTAATGGCCTAACTGCTGGAGTGTCTTTACATCTGCCAAAGAGGYTCCTGTTGTGTTTCCTGTGTGTGAAGCTTTTGCATGTGGACTCCCRAATAGAGCTTTTAGATGAGCATTTTATTGTATATAGCTGATGAGAAGACGGGGTGGGGGGTGTTATTATTGAAAAACAGRCTTTGGAGCCTCCATCCCCAAAAGTTATTTGTTTTCTTTTTGCTTTGTTTTCTGTCTCCAAGCAAAGCCCTGCCTGGAGGGTCTGCATGGCTGATTCTTGTTCCTTAAGGTGGCTAAACTTCATGTCTTGCTCCACTGGTGCTTATGCCTTTTCCTGTACAACACTGTGCTGAGATGCTCGTGCTCACAGACCTACAGCTACATGTGACAGTGGCTCCCGAGGTGCAGAGGGCAGAAGGGATCATCTTGGAGCACTTTTCTGGCCTTCTCCATAGCATGGGAGCATCTCCAGAACCACAACYCTGTCTTCCAGTGGAACACAGATATCTATGGGAGCTCTGATTCTGGTTTAAATCTGGTTGAGCAATGTCATGCCCTCCCTGTCTTTGTGGGAGAGTCTTCCACCAGCTCATGGCTGTCACTGTTAAAATAGACTTCTCTCTCTGCATTGGTTGGTCCAGCTTCAACTCCTCATTACTCAATCACACTTTGACTAAATTAAATATCCTCAAGTATTCTCTGCTAGCAAATGCTTTCAGGCTGTGACCAATGCACATGCCTTATGAACACATGTGTATGGGGTGCCCCTTCATGTGCTGAGACTCTCTGCAACAGTTTAAAAAAATCCTTTCTTGCTCTGCTTGGTGTGGTTAATCTTAGTTCTTCCATGTRGTTACTCAGTTGAAATCAGGTTTTGTCTAGTTTATTTGAGTTCCTTTCAGGCAAACACAGCCCTGTTGTTTAAGTTTCTGGTGATGGGTGATATGTAGTTCCCAGCAATTAAAAACCTRGAGGGAAGAAAGCAATTCTAGTGATTTTTAGCCTGTTTACACTAGGGTCGCATGGTTGGTGCAGTCAGTAAGGGTTTAGTTTCTTGCCCTTCCAACTGGCTGTTCCTAACATGTGGGCTGTCAATTTGGGACTCCCCATTGACCCTGTGTGCTTCAGTGTGGGCTTGCTCTGCTCTGGTCCCATAAAGCACGTCCCTTAGTAGTTGGGATGCATCATGTGCTCTCTTGGAATGCATCTTTGTGGTCTGGTGTCCTCCAAAAAGAGTCCAGTTTGGGACTTGTGAAAGGTTGAGCAAAAGCAAGTTGGGCTCCTGGCTGGTGAAACCGGGAGAGATGAATTCCCCTTGGAGCAGCCGCTGCTGTGGTCCATGGGATGCGGGGAGCTCCCTTGTGGGTATTAGACAACCTGCTGTGTGAAACAAAGCAAAGTTTGAAGGGAGAGGAAGACCTTTAACCAATCTAAATGAAAAAAAAGAAAAAAACTATAAAGAAGAAGACAAGGTTTTAAGCAAGCCTTTCTTTTCTCAGTGTGGTACCTTGCCCAAGTCTTTGGGTCATCACAGCTGTGACAGGGCTGCCACGGGWGTGTTTAGACGAGCTAAGAATAGCGGATTTCCTTGAGGAAAGTTGCTGTTTATTTTGTTTTTTGTATTTTTAAATTGTCTGAGCCTTGGTGACCTTTATTTCCTGGAAGAATTGCCTCATCAGAGGATGCGTTTGTAATAAGGATGGCAGCTGTGAACTGCCTTAATTCTCTGGGTTCTTGTGGTGACTTCTAAGGCTTTACTTTTTATGAGTTAAAACTCATGATATAATCATGATATGGAAATATCATTGAATGATGTTGCTGTTGCTGCTAGAGAAGGTGTAGGAAAGGCTAATTTTTTTTTTTTTGAATTCATGGTTTCTTTGGATTGTCCTTGTCTGTGGGTCCATAGCAACTTAAATGGGCTGAAGGTGGACTKTGTTAAAGAGGATATATAGAGAAAATACCCTTATTAGAAGGAGGTTTCAAAATGACTTCTAGGTTATTGCTAAGATAGCTCTGGTGTGAAGTCCTAATGCGAGCTAACAGCCCYTTAACATGGATAAAAGAGAATTATTTCCCTGGGACTGGTCACTGGACAGAAATGGATGGATTGGAAGTTTATAGGATTGAAGGGTACGAATGCCAGGAATGCAAACATGTGATTCTGGGTTGGTAGGATCTGCCCATCTTAGAAAATATATTTTAGCCAAGATGTGGCTGCCGGGAAAAAGAAATTGAGCTCTTGGATTTTACTTAGTGGTTTTTGATTTTTTTACTTTTTTTGAGTGGAGGAGGACAGTAGTGAGAAGAGATGAATGAAGATGAATGATGGCACCTAGGAATGGAATAGAACAAAAATAGAGACAGAGAAAAGGGAGCTATTATGGAAGAAGATGCAGTTAAAGTACCATGAGTGACATGCTTACTAAGCAAGAGATTGCAGGWTCCAAGTTATATTTTTAAGGCAGAACAAAATTGTGGCCTGTTTGTATATTTTCTTTATGTTGGGTAATCCATGCCTATTAGTTCTCTCACAACTGCCAGAACAGGCAAGGTGGGAGGATGTTACTCCTAGGCAAGCTGTGATTTAGTATTGCCCTTGCTGCTGGTTCCTGCTCTTGGTTGGATGCATGGTAAAATTACAGCCTCAAACACATTCACAGTAATTCAAAAGCACAGAACCCACAACGACAGAACCCTCCAACCTTCTGGGAATCAAGTCCAAAAGCCAAACCATCTTTGTGTCAGAGGATCTGGTTGCAATCACTGGTGTGGGCAACGACGAGTGGGTTGGCAAGATCTGAAGTTAGGACCTAGCACCAAACGGGCTGTTTTATGTACGTCCCTCACTCAAGCCTAACTGATACTGAAGTAAGTGCAGGCTGAGGGGTCTTATTGCCTACTTATATTGCCTACTGATTTTGCYTACGATCATGTATCCTGATTGAGAAACTCAAGTTCTTGCTAAATTTGAATTGCCTTCCACTTTTGATCATGCAGTGAAGGTTGTTGGCTATTTGAGGGTAGTTTCTAAATCAGGATTCTGTACTCAGAAAAAAAATATATTTTATATATATATATAAATGTGTGTGTGTGTGTGTGTGTGTATATATTTTTTTCTCATCTGACTAGGCAAGTTGCCTAAACCAGTAGTAAAATGCTGAAACGGGAGGGGAAGACACATTTTTGAAGATGTGATTTGAAGAATTCACAAGAATTTGCTCAAATTAGCATTACGAAAGCTGTACTTGAACTGAGCTAAAACTTAAATTCTTAAGATATAGATGGCAGAAAAGATGTTTCTTGACTGTGTTGAGTAGGATATGTACATCARAGTGAGAAGCAAAGAGTTTTATGGAATGTATATGGCCTGTAATAAATCCTGAAGACATTTGTATTAGGAGTTATTTCAGTTGGGTTTAGAGTAGTTCAAAAACGAGGAAGGGGTAGACAGATTAAAGCCTCTTGCTTCTCRGAGATGATTAGGATCATGTGTGAAGGTCCTTGGCATGGAGAGGATGCGAACAGGGTATGATTGCTTAGTGTTTCTCGTAATGTAGTTTCAGGGAATGTCAACAGTTCCCATCCAGTAGTGGTTTGAAACCACTAAAAGGACATGAATGTTTGCATAACATTAGACCGAGGAGCTCCTCACCACAGAACTGCTGTGAAGGCCAGGAGCATTAGAGGGCTTCAAAAGGAGCCAGCAGATTCAAGAGGGAAACGTCCAGCAATGGTTGTTACTCTCCAAGTAACTCAACAGGAGTTCCACCTTAGGATGTCCCTAAGGGACTTGTTCTGGAGGGTGCCAATGGCCAGAAGAGGGTCAATCCTGTTTGTGCAGACCCCAGGCTCTTTGATGTGTTCACCCTTTGACATGTGTTCAGGCTTGGAACAATGTAGGGACCAAGAAAAGTTGTGGCTTCACTTGACCTCAAGCATAGGTAAAAGGTGAAGAAACATCTCTTCTTGGGAGACCAAGGGTCTTCCCTTTGTCCTGCTATGCGAATAAAGTGATGCTTCCTTTTCAGTTATTATATATGCTTTTTAACTGTTTGTTTTATGCTCTTTGTGGTGTGTTTTCTGTGCCCCTATCTTGAGGGTGGTCTTATCTTTCCTATCATCTTCGGGCTGGTAGGGATTTAATCAACACATCATGGAGTAGTTCCTGMTTAATTCCCAAAGGAAGCCTTTCTGGAATGGGAAAGTGGAATGGGACTGCTGTGTTCCTGTTTATCGGAACACRTTCTAAAAATCCCTTTTCAAAGTGAATTAAGATAAACAGGAGCCAAACACTCCTGGCTGAGATAAGGAATGTCCACAGGAGGAGCAGTTGGAAGCTGAGCAAGCAAAGACTAGTTCTAAGGTGTTTGCAAGAGCAAACTTGACCCATCCCATCAGCTGCTGTAGGAAAGGTGCCTTGCATCTTCCTCCTGTCTCTTCCAGAGCTTTACCATTGCTTCTGGAGCCAGGGAAGAAAGTGTTCTGTGCTACTTCTCCAAACTGATTTATTGCTTTTGGATCCTGCTTGCTTGGGAATAAGTCCAGCGCCTGGTTTTGGCTGCTCCTAGCTTTTCCTCTTGTTAAATGACCACGATTTGTGACTCTTGCCACGGACTAGAAAGCACTGCATGCTTGACATGTTTGACTCCTGCTTGGGAATAGCTCTCCAAACCCCCATGGCTGCTTGCACATGGTAGAGAGCTACTAGCTCAGATGCTTCGGTCAGGAGGTGAAAACAGAGAGATCCAACTGATGTAACCACAGGTAGAGGTCTGTAGTTTGGTTTCAGCCAAAGCTGGCTCGATGTCATCCTTTCTGTTGCTGAGCAGCATTTGGAACAAGCTAACGTTGGCAGAAGCAGAGTTCATTACAGCACTTTGCTGAAATCTCTTGCAGGCGAGCCCAAATCGAAGTGTTTGGGCTGAAGTTTTAGCATTTGCAATAAAGCATTTTTGAAAYACTTCTGAAGAGTACATGCAAGACCATTTTACTTTATATACTGACTTCAACCTAGTGTCCACTGTACTATGCAGAGCAGGACGCATTTGGTCAAGATACATAAGYGCTTTAAGGCTGTGGAATAACAAGGACTCTCCAAATGAAAACACTGTTGTTTTGTCCTTCATTAGCACACACAGTCACATGCTGCAGCTGCCCAGCAGTGTCCTAAGAACAAAGGTCTGATTCTTCTCCTGGAGATGCAAGAGAGGAACAGTAGTCTTTGATGTTGGCCAAGTGTTGGGAGCCCGGAAAAGGAGAAGGAGGTTGGGGAATTGCTCAGAAGGAGTGTCCTTGGTTGTTGTGCTTGAGTTTGTTTTGTTTTGTTTTAACTTACCTTTCAGTAGGTGGTGTGTAGGGRGGACAGTGAAAACACAGTGAATTTGTCTGAATCATTGAGCATCAACTGATCCAAGGGTTGGTGCATCTCAGACTATGTGTCTCTGCTTTATAAATCAGGAAGAAATGTCTTCTTGAGTCTGGGTAGAGTGCAGGTCTTCACATGCAGAGTCTTTGGCGCTCTTGAGGACAGCTGGAGACCTTCCACGCTAGACATTGACATTTATGTGTAAAGACATCCTATATATGATCCCTGAAAAAAACTTAAATCTTCCTTGCAGTGAGATTGGAAGCAGTGACTGTGGCTGATGGTAGCTGTGGTGGTGACTTCAGCCTGCTGTCTTTCTGGAGAAGGCCTGATGGACACTCTGCTTCCTGCCAGTTGTTGCATCTTTGGGCTTTTCTTCCTAAAATAATAAAGTTCATAAGACTATTGGTGTGGATGGGAGCAGTGGTCTTCTTTGAGTGGGCCTGTTTTTCTATCTCATGGCTGCTAGATGATAGCCTAAAATTTTCACTGGAGAAGGTYCACAATTCCTCCACTTTCTCAAGAGTATAATCAGACAGGGACAGAATATGGATTSAGGCCGGGTACTAAAATAAGGCAATAGGAGTGAAAATAAGAGTCTACACGAACAAAAGGYGACCTCTAGGAGCTGCAAGTAGAAAATGGCATATACTCCTTGAAGGATTGGTTGGACATGTTGAGTAGATGGAGGCAATATCAATCTGGGATTGATATTATCATACTGGAAATCCGTACTGTGAGCTGGTATGGATTCAAACTTATCTTCATCTGATACTAAACTCGATCCTGATGTGACAAGATGGTTTTGGCTTGGGGACTGTATCATGCAATTGAATTTTTCAACTGGACATCATTGGCATTCATCAGTTGAAACACTTTGTCTGTCTGTGCCATTGCTGTAATGATTGSTTTGATGTCCAGTCTCCATGCTTTGAGCTTTACTGAGTCCTCTAGTTACAGGATGTGAAGCTTATGCTTTGTGGTTGCCACGGAGGCATTCCTGTAACGTGGAGCCCCTTGATGCYGGGTACATGGTTTTCTTTCTTCTTTTTTTTTCTTCTTTTTTTGAAGTCTTTACCACCAAATTGCCACTTCTGGAGGTTATTTAAAGAGATGGGAGTTGGAAAATCCTTTGACTTCTCTGGAAATAGAGTACATGGTTGGAAGAGGGTGGAGGCTTCTAGAGGTCCCAGGGCTGGTGCAGCAGACCAGAACGTTACATCTCCATCTGACCTCAGTTATCCTTACTACGCATCCCATTTCAAAGGCTGGTTCTAGTTCACAGGTTCCCTTTCTTTCCCAATGGACATTTTTTACGGGCTTCCATAGGATTTTTAACCCCAGAGGCCCTTTGCCATGTTCCCTGAACGCGCTTGTTTGCTTTTTCCATAGGTTCCTTAGAAAGAGAGCTTGGACGGCATGCAAAGTTGTGAAATATCTGGAGACAGCACGGATGATCCTCTTAGTAGTGGCCTACGGAGAAAACGACAGCCTCGAATAGTAGTTATCGGTGCTGGGCTTGCCGGCCTGTCTGCTGCCAAAGCGCTCTTGGAAAGTGGGTTCACGGATGTAACTGTCCTTGAGGCGACTGACCGCATCGGAGGCCGAGTGCAAAGCGTGAAGCTTGGTAAGAGCAGCATTTTGGGAGCAATGCACGGAGCTGTTTTCTTTCTGAATTCTGCTGGCAAGTCTTTGTGTTGTTATTAAGCTAATTTGGCCTTGGAAACCTGCTTTTTCAGTCCATGTGCACATGCAGAGGAGAACTTGAGGTGTGAAATTATCCGGCATGTGATTCCTTGGATTTCTTTCAGGGTGGATGGGCAAATGTGGACTGTGCTGATGACACATTCAGGTCTTTAGATGGAAGGCTACTGCAGAGCGGACCATATTTCCRTAAAATGAAGTTCTTGTTGACCATGTTATGCCTTTATAAGAACTCAGTGTAGGAGTGAGAAGTGCTCTGTGGTTGAGTAGCTGTAACTAGACAGTTTCCACCACAGCTTGCAAGCTTGACTCTTGACGACGAGCAGTCAGTAGATCTCCTGSCTTGAGAAGCTCCATTGCTCTGTGACTTACATTACGTGCAAAGGGGCGAGCTCAAAGCTATTCTGTTTCACAAATAGCCCCATTCATTTCCCTAGAACTAATTTACTGTGTGGGCGCTACCCACTGTGAATCAGACTGCTGGAAAAATACCTTCAGTGTTCCCTTTCATCCTGCTCTGCAGCTTTCCTACCTCTGTGGCTTCCTTTCCCAGCATGTAAGAGAGGTGCAGACACTGGATATTTTAATCCTGTGTCAGTTGGATGGGCCCATAACATTTCTGTGTGCAAAGATACTGGAACAAATGTTATCCTTTACAGCATGGTACCTAGAAGGGCTTTGCCTGTCTCCTCCCTGCAGGAGGGGGACAGCTCTTCATGTTTTGCTGAATTTCCTTCCTGATTTCAATTAACTGATTCTGCATCTGATCACACTCTATGTATTTATTAACTTCAGCCTCCCGCTGGGCTCCTTCCTACCACTTGGGTCCCTATATCATGTACTGCATTTTACTCCATGCGCTCACCATAGTAAATAAACAGCAGTGTCCTATGGACTTTTAGAAGGGAAATGAATGAAAAGGCAGTCGGATGAAGCTAATCTCCAGGGCCTGAGCAGGGCACTTTACATTCTGTTGAGACTTGGCATAGAGATTCGGATGGGAAGTGTGGCCTTTGCTCACAATGCCCGGTGTTAAAAATATCCTGGGAAGTGTTAAAGATCTAAACTCTTCAGGGAGCAATAAAGATTYCGTGTGAGTGCACCTGTGAAATAATTTGATGGTACCAATATAGAGACTATTTCTGTCACCTTTGGACACCTCCACCAATTACTCTTGTCTCTGGAAACTCTTTCGGCACACAGTTTTGGAGCTCTGTTGGGTGGTAAAGTCTTCAGAAGCAGCATTTGCTTGGAGCCTCCTTACTCTCTGGTAGAAAAGCAAAAGGGAAGCATGATGCTGGGGTGGACTTTCTTCCTCTGTACTGCCCAGAACACCAAGATTGCACCCGCGGAGGGCTAACCCTGCTTGTTTCTCACATTTCTCTTCCAAAAACCTCTTCCAGAAGTTGGTCTTCTGAATCTTCAATACACTTTGGTGTGCTGGTTGCAAAGGAGCTTAAATATTAGACTTTTCTGGCCATGCCACTCTGATATAAAATGCAATTTAAACTTTCAGTAGAGCTACGATGGCATCTTTGCAGATTTATASCCTAATACTTCCACTTCCACTGAGCAATGCTGTATCTCACAGGGGGGTTAGCATTTTCCCTTGCTTCAGCACCAGTTTTAAGGTATTTTGCTACCAAGCCAAGGGGAATAGTTTGCATTTCCACAGGTTTGATCCCTCATCTCTCACACAGGTGAGGCRGAGGGTTTCCTTGTCTGTGACTTGTGTGTTTCTTGTACATAATAAATAACATCTCTATCCACTGCAGATATTTCACGACAGGATGCCTGAGGAGTAGCCAGGGGTTCAAAGGGAAATGTGAAGGTTCCTGTGCATATTCAGAAGGTTTCATATGAAATCTGTGCATTCCTTTCGAAAATTGCTGGTAGGGTGGATTGTTGTGTATAGGCCTGTTTTGACTGCTGATTGTACGTTAATAATTAAATTCGTGGAGTAGCAGCCAGATTTTTACAGAAATTTGTGCTTTCGTTGTTGTCGTTGTATGATTCATTCAAAGCAGTTTAATACTGCAACTGAAATCTTTTAAAGCCCTGAAAGTTAATGGGATTTCTCTGTTTAAAAAAGATTGATTTTACACTTTCTAAGAACTTGTCATTTAATTTACAATAGATAACAACTGGATTATCTGCTTGGGAGTGATGGTAGCGAGTTCCTAAGTGTTACAGGCCAGGTGGATTTTTGAAGTTTTCTTGGTTTTTGAGCATGTTCTGCATAGCCACTGGACATGGGAGAACTTGGACAACATCACTCCTGTTACTGAGCACCAACCGAGAGGGACCTGCAGGTGATTCGGGCATTTCTTGGAGACATCAGGTGCCCTGGAGATCAGAGCTAGATCCAGGGGACCTGGCAGTGCAGCTAAGGGTGAGCTCTTGACACGAAGCAGCCGTTTTCCAGCTGCGGATCCGCTCCGTGATGCCTCGCAGGAATATTGTGGTTGGCAGGGTGACTGCCACATGCTGTATTTATGGGCCTTGTACCTTCGGCTGCCAGCAGGCATTTGCACCAGGAGGGGTGGAATTTGTGGTGCCTTAAATACCCGTGCGTTCGTGCTTGGATGCTGCACACCTTTAAGCACGTRCTTTATTTTAGGTATGCGTGGAAGCCTTTGCACTCCGGAGGCCTGAAACACATGTTCCGAAGGGCAGGCACCGTGCTCCTTGGGGATGAGGTGGTTGTCTTGGTGAAAAATAAGGCTTGTGAGGGCTTCCCTTAGAGGCAGCATCTCGGCTGGAGAGAGGCATTTCTTGGAGCGTGCTCCTGGTGAACCTGGATGCATGGATATAGTGCTGCAATGKTTTTATTCTACCTGAGCATTTGTTTACATGTTAAATATGATTTGTGTACATGATTTGACTGGAAGCTGCTTGTTCCTTTCTTCAGCAAGCAAGATCCTTTTGAGAGTGAAAGCCTTTAGCCTGTTAACCATTCCACTTATTCACAATTCACATACCTCTACAGAACCAGTGACACTGTGGTGTCCGGGATGCTGGAAAGGAAGATACGTGGTTTGTCAGATCTTCTTTAAAACTGCTAACTTTGGACTTCTGAATGTGATTTAAATTTTCAAAGGCATAAATAATAAAATATAACCTAGTTTGTCATTTGGGGAATAGAAATGCAATTTTTTATTTCAGACTGCCTGAGGCATTTTTATAAATAACATGCATTTTTAATCACAGGACAGGGCAGTATGCAGGCCAGTGCTGCTTTTCCAAGGCAGTCCTCACTTTCCTGCATCTTGTTGCTTTTTTCCTGCATCTGGGCATCTGGCTCATCCTGTGCAATACACTAGATACTWGGAGTCTTTAGATAATCTCTATATGTTCTTTCCCTCCTGCTTTAATATTTTTGTAAGTATTCTCGTATATTCTGTTCGAAACAATGCAGTGTGGATTCTTAGAGCTCTCCTTTACTCCCTCACCCACCTCTCACTAGTATCTAGCTTGCACGAGCAGCACATCCTCTGCTCTCCAGTCTTGTTCTTAGGGGCAATTCTACAGAAGATGATATGTAAAGGTCAAGTAGCAAGCACAGAGCAGCTGACAACAATCATGATAAGAACTGGGAACCTAAAAGATTCCACATTTCACTGTAAGTATCAGAGGTGACACCGGGGTGTATCTTTACTGGAAACATCCCGTCTTTCTAGCACTGTCTAACATTATATCCCAAAGGACTGGTTTGGAGAACACTGATATGACCTTCATATAGCAGGGAAAGCTCTACTTAAGAGATATTCAAACATGTGATGTCCTCAGGCAATTGTTCTGGTTTTACACATGTGTGTTTAGGATTGATTGTGACACAGTTTTGGAAAAATGGGTTTCCATAACTCGTCTGTTTGATTTACACTCCTGCAGAGCACGCCACTTTTGAACTGGGAGCTACGTGGATCCATGGTTCACATGGAAACCCAGTCTATCATCTAGCAGAAGACAATGGTTTACTTGAGGAGACTACTGATAGCGAGAGAAGCGTTGGCCGGATCAGCCTTTACTCCAAGAATGGGGTGGCTTATCATCTTACCAACAACGGACAAAGGATCCCGAAAGATGTGGTTGAAGAATTCAGTGATTTATACAACGAGGTTGGTATTCAGCTGCTCGGTCAGGTTGCAGATTTGTCTGAAACACAAGGACTCCAGGTGCTGGGCAATGTCAGAAAACTGGTCATATTTTTTCAAAAGTTCAACATTTCATTTGCTTTCATCTGCTGAACTCCTCCTCATTTAAGATCCCTGATGTGGGATGTTGTTAGGATGAACAGTCTTTCTGCGTTTGTCATCAGCTTAATCACTTCCAGCAACTATTGCTGGGGAGAGCCAGTCACTTGCTTTCAAAAGTTGCTACTTAATTAGCAGGATAAAGTAGGGATCAAATTACTAAACAAAGTAGAGCGCAAAACCTTAGCAACAAATGGATCCTGCAGCTCYGTGACATGTTATTGATGTTATAAATACCATTGCGTGCTGTGTCGTATGCCAAAGTCAGCGCAGTATCGCAGGCATTGCAAGATTTCTTTCATCAGGAGGAAATCAACATATTTTCTAGTAGATTCAGACCAGTGAGGGCTTTGCTTTCAAGTTGTTTCCACTTCTTCTGYGTCATGTTCAGTGAGGATCCCTTTCATTGTAGGGTAGTGCGTCACTGTGTGACTGCAGAGCAAAATCCAAACAAACTGGAGATGCTGAATATAAAAGCATTAAAAGGACTGCAGTGTGGAAATGCATGTTTAGTGGAAAGACTAATGCGTATTTAGTGGAAAGTCTGTGCTAAAGAAGCAATAAGCTGATGGTAGGTTCCTTGACAGGAAGGACCAAGTTTGCTTTGATGGAAGTTGCATTGGAAGTGGAATGGAAGAGCATTGCTCTTGTGATGCTGCTGTCTTGCTCTCAGAGGGAAAATGCAGTTCTCTGTATTGATTGATGTGTGGAACTCCTGTGAAATGGAAAGATGGATAAAGCTTCCATCTGCTTTCCTGCGCTGGGTGCAGCYGTAGGTAGAGTGGAGTAGGAGGAGGAGGCTTGCCAAAGCTCAGCTCGGAGCTGGAATTTGTGGTGGGATGGCACAAAATCTCTTCAGCTGTGGAGGGGAGTGGTAGGAATTTCAAATAAACCTCCTTAAGGAGAGAGCTTAGCAATCCACAGCACGATAAGGCATTCTTGGACAAATGAAGATAGTTTGTTTTTATCTTTTTTTTTTCATGTTACTGGATTAAAATCATTCCCACAATCATTAGAAAAAGGGAGTTGGAAGAATCTGGAGCACAACCAACAACAAATAAGACTAGAAAAGAGGGAGTAATGCTGCAGTGTGCAGTATTAATGCAAGTAAATGGGTGAAACATCACCCAGCTGCAGGCAGTGCTGGATGATCATCCYGTCTCAAAGAAAACAGGAAAATCTCCAGCAAAGGGAGGGTGTCAGGGGCAGAAAGACTGAAATAGAAGAACATACGAAGATGAGAGCTGCTTAGTTTTGAGATACAGCTGATAAGGTAAAGGCTGTAACAAGGTGCAGATGTTTTAAAAATGAATTTGGGTAAATCTACCCTATCTTTTAAAACAAGAGGAAGGGGGCAGCCAGTGACATGAGAGAACAGCACGTTAAAAGTTAATCGTCTTTACATAACACCTAATTAGCTTATCGTTGCCACAGGATATCTTTATTGCTAGGAGACAGCAAAGGATTTCGTGTTTATGGATTGTAAAAATGTCTGCAGCTACTCTGTGCCATAAAAAATGTGTGAGGGACAGCGCGAGCCAAGGAGAGGACACCAGCCAACCTCTAATTGCTTTTGATGGGGAGGCACTTTGTGTTCCCTGTCCCTTTGCAGCGTGCTGGCCTTTCTGGAGCCTCTTGTCTCAGCTTTGGGGTGCCAGACTAAATGATCTTTAGGGATTTAGGAAGCCTTCCTTTCCTTCCTTTCCTTCCTTTCCTCTTTTTTCCCTGTGCTGTTCTGGGAAAGAGGGAGTTAAGGTAAGTTGTGCAAAGTGCTGAAAAGCCCCGGTTAAGAAAGACCATGTGAAACACAAGTGTTGTGGTGACTGTGCAGACGGGAGCCCGGGCGTCTTCAGGGACTTTTTCCTTTGGCATAAAATGCTGAGGAGGTTTCTGTTTGTGCGTGTTGAGTCAGCCTGGTGCATCTCTGCTTTTATTTTTCACTCTGTCCTCCAGATTTATCCATTTTCACCAGAGCTTCTCTCCCATTGTTTCATTTTTCTATTCGGCCTTTCCAGTTATTTTGCTTTAATTAATGAGGTGGGTAGAAAGGATGGGACTTGGGGCTTCAGGKCTGTGCCTCTGCGTTGATTTGGAGGCAGGATTTTAGTAGGAAGAGGTGTGTTTGTCACATCCTGAGCTCGCCACAGCAGCAGGGCAAACAGCAGTTTTGCAGCTCACACCCAATCCTGAAGTCGGGTGCATGTGACAGATGTAGCACCCAGCCSTGTAGGACCTTCAGTGCCTTCTTGGGACTCTTTGTCCTCAGCAGTCCTGGCATCGTGTCCCCTCTTGCTGCATTTCCCTTTGCAGAAGACCGTGTGGTAGCAAAGGCTGCGACACTGACCGTCCTGACCCGAAAAGAAAAAAAGAAAGGAAGGAAGAAAAAAAGAAAAGAAAACAAAAAAGCTGCAGCCACATGATGCAAACACTAATCGGGGCTGGCGTACTGGCATTAACAGTGGAAAATGCAGTCCTGAATGGACAGGGGCTAAATTTGTCACAGCTCCACATGCCAGCCTTGCCGGGCACAGCCTGCCCGCTTCCCACGAGCTCCCGCACTGCCCTTGCTTCCCGAGGCTCCTGGCTCCACATGGATCCTGCAGCCCCCTTCACCATCTGCAGCCCCCTTGCCTCATCCTGCAGACCCACATTCTGGTGGGTGCAGAGGGTCCCCCTCGAGCTGGAGCCTGGCAAAGCCGTAGGGCTCCCTGCTCCTGTGCAGAGTTCAAAGCACCCCAGTGCCCCTGGGTCATTTGGAAAGTCCTTACACTTTTTCCGGGCATTTATCCAATTCTTTTTTTTTT
>NW_020455843.1:1586858-1614986 GCF_003342845.1 Nothoprocta perdicaria | reverse complement strand
TTTTTCCTTTTTCCTTTTTTTTTCTTTTTTTCCTTTTTAATTTTTTTTTCCTTTTTTTTTTTTGGCTTCTTCTATGCAAGTTTTGCTTCGTTTTGCTTGCAGTAGCCTGAATTTTTTAATAGCTGCAGGGATGTCTTGCAGAAGCCTTTATTTGATTGTCAGGAATCCGTGCAATGAGACCACTCATTTCTGCAGCAGAGAAGACAGTCGAAGTCTTACTAGTGACCAAGGTGGCCTGGGTGCTTCCCCATGAGGGCACCAGCAGAGCAGCGTCCTGCATTTCCACCCACACCTTTGCCAAGCAGCGCCCATCACAGAGGACATCAGGCCTCTGGTCAACCAGACGGCCACATGGTCATAATCTTCCTAATTTAATGTTCCCAGGTAGCTGTGAAGGGTGGAAGGGTTGGGTGAGTTCATCTAGTGAAACCCAGGTAACACGTCGCACTGCTTTGCCTGCCTGAAGATCTCATGGGCTGACTTGATTTTTTAAAAAATTGCCCATTTTCTTTGAGGCTTTTCAGCAAAGACACCGTCCCCAAGGGCCTGCTTCCTAGGAACCCTTCCTCCCTTTAGCATTCAGCTGATTAATAGTTTTCCACCCTTGGCACCTCCACCCTGTGCTGGGCTTGATGCCATCTCCAATTAAACTCCAGCACCTGGTGTCCCCTTATCCCTTATCGCAGCCAGCAGGGCTGAAGGGCCACTGAGTGTCACCATTCCCCCTGTCCCTCTATTGCCCTGACAGATGTCTGGCCTAGGAACACCCCGGTCCCRTCCCCTTCAGGGGTTTTGCTGGCCGGGGATTAAGTCACTTGAGTTTTAAAGCCAAGTGACCCCAAGACAATGCTGGGGATTGTCAGCCGCTCGGACAGGAAGGAGCGTGCACGGGGATGTGCTTTCCTGCTCTCCTCCAGGGCTGGAAAGCTGCTTTATTTAGGTTTGTTCTTGCTAAGAGCCTGCCTCTTCCTGCGGTGGGTGAGCACATATGTATTAAACACGTGTAGGTGGAAACCGTAGGGACATAGGGAGGACATCCCTGGTAGAGCCCAGGCTAGAAAGCAGGAGGAATATCATCTTTACTGTTCCGCCACGTTGCCCCTCGGGACTGTGTGTGAACCCTTGGTGTTAAGGATGGCTCTTGGCCTCTGAAAGGCCATGGCTTGGGATGTTCTCCTGCTTTTGCTTCCGTTCCTGCTSCTTGCGGATGGGCATCTGGGACCACTTGCTGAGCACGTCCTGCAGGAGCTGCAGAGCAAGCAGTGAGTGGATCCTTGCTTGGGATGCGAGATGCCTGCAGGAGGAGCAAGGAGCAGACGCAGGGGCAATCTGCCCTGTTTTATTTTCTCCCTGCTGTGTCGGGTCTCTGATGAGAGGAAGAGACGAGCCTGGGCTGCTCGTGCTGTAGTTGCCCCTGTTGATGGGCATGGTGCCCTCGGTTTTGATGCATGGTCGTTTTGTAGGRTAAATTATAACATCAGTACAAGCTCTCAGGGGGTTCTTGGCACTACCTGTCACCAGCCTTCACTTGGTGCTTACAGCACAGGGAAATGCTCATCCCTGCTCTTTCCTCTGTCGCACAGTGAGGAATACAATGCTTAATAAAAACACGTCCTTAGCCTTTTGGCCAAGTGGTAACTGGGCTTTAATACAGCTTTGCTTGTCTTGTGAACACGTTATCTGCTTAGAGGGTGCAATCGGCTTAGGAGAGCTGAGCTGCATCGTGCTGACGCAAGGTCTCCGCAGCTCCTACTGGATGGAGGTGGCTGGGGCTTTGGAAAGCAGGAGACCTGAGAACCGTGGGATGCTGAGACTGCCAAAGAGCTTGTGGCATTGGGGGCAGAGAAGAGGCCGTTCCTTTTGTTTTGCTGGGAGTCTTCATGCCAGTGTGGGGCATTGCTCCCAGCCTTTCCTTCCTGGACATCTTGGGATGGTTCTGGGTCCAGTGAGTTTCTGCAGTTCTCTGCTATCTTCACCAGTTCCACTCATTTTTCCTTTCTCCCTTCTTTATTTATTTTATTTTCCCCCCATCTTTCTACTTCATTTTCCTTCTATCCCCTACTGTTCCCATCSGCTCACCAGCTCTCTCCTGCCATGCATTTTCCCCTGCAGCATCCCCTTGCTCTTCTTCCCCCTCATTCTGCCTCCTCAAATACACTTTGCTTCTAAAACCCAAGAGAAAATATAAATCTTGTTAAGCTTCAGGGGAGCATAGGGGATGGCTGGGCACTAAAACACAGAGCATTAGCCAAGTCAGTAGAGAGCAGGAAGCTTTGGGAGACTGCGATGGAGAGGATGGCACAGGTCTACCAGCTTCCTACCAGACATTTGCTTTCCAGTGGCCTCACCATTAGTGGATACACCYTTAGAAACTGTCTCCAAAAGGAACACGAGTTGTGATCAAACCGTGTGTGATGGGAAAAACTCACCATGCAGGGATCTTGCCACGCTACTTGTAAAAGCTCTGGGCACCCCTGTGGCTTAATATAAATGAGAAGGTGACTCATTCTGGGCAAACAAGTTATTAATGGGATGAGTTGCCCTTCTGTGAGGTGCCTTTTCAGAGTTTTCTGGTGTGCTGGTACAAGTTTTCCTGGAGTTTTTCTATGGAAATGAGGGCCATGATTCAACTGCAGTCTGTTCTGAGGATCTTGTGGACAGAAGAGCTTAYTGCTCCAGACAGCCACAAGTGGATGGCCTGGGTGGGTGGTTGTTTTCTTCATTTCTGTGGAAAACCGGGGTAAACAAAAAAACACCGTGAAGATCTTCAAAGAGGAATGATTTGTAGGAAAGGGATTTTTTCCTATGGGACCATCTCAGTCTGACTCCTGGTAGTGATATGTTGAGGAAGTCTTTGTTTTCCCTACATTTTTTTTCAGTTTTTATATTTTTCCGTACCTTTATTTTCTATATTCAACAAGTAAAATGTGTGTGTGTACAAAATTCCTTTGCTAGGTCTATGCTTGTTACCTCCTGTTTTTCAGGGGGGAACAGGAAGGTAAATATCAAATCGAATTCCGTCAATTTGATGGATTCCTGATCMTTATTACTAAACAGTTAGTATATTGAAGAGGGGAAAGGCTGGTTTCAGGTTAGAGCAGTCCAACATCTGGGCCCTGCTACCTGTGAAAGATTTTAATCTTAGACCAGAAATTGCACCTGTCACGTTGAGCTTGGAGGGGAGAAGAGCTGATGCCTTCGTGTCAGAAACTGAGGAACTCGTGGGTCCTAGTGTGTGAGTTCGCTTCCAGAAGGCTTTGCATGGGGAGTGGGATTGACCCAGGTGGTAGTAGAAAAGCTAAAGCAAGAATTTGGATCTCCTCCGATCAAAAATCTGACCCGATTCTCAGCTAACTAATTTAAAAGTCTGGATCTCTGGAGCTGGCTGAAGAAGATGACCTGTTTTTGGTCAGAGGAAGACACACGCTGCGTGGGGCTTGGATTCAACTGAGAGTCACTTTGTCCGTCTTTCTGTCCTGTCTCCGGCAGGTCTATAACCTGACTCAGGAATTCTTCCAACGAGGTAAACCAGTCAATGCTGAGAGCCAGAACAGCGTGGGCGTCTTCACACGGGACGTAGTGCGCAAACGTGTCAAAGCTGACCCGGACGACACRGAGGCTGTCAAGAGGCTGAAACTAGCCATGATCCAGCAGTACCTGAAGGTGTGTGTGCTCTTTTTCTGTTTGTTTTCACCGAGGGCAGATCTGTCTTGAACTTTGGAGGTCTGGCCAAGCCTTGCCTAACACTGAGCTATTGCTTTCAGTGGTCTCTTGCAGCTGGGGCAATTCATCCTAATAGATCCTAAAAGAGTGAGCTGCAAAAACACATACGTTTGCTTATTTTTACTTTGACTTTTTGAGTTTCCAGGTTTCTAATTAGAAGGATGTTTCCTAAGCCTCATTAGATTTTCTGGTGCAATGTAAAGTTTTCTTAGCAATTGAAGCTATATTTCTTGCATTGTAAGCTTCTTGGAGTARTGTGCTGTCCTGTGCATTACACCTGGGACCCCATGATCCAACCAACATATCTTTACCCCCTTCTGCCTCTGTCCCTACTTCAATAGACCAGAAGAAATGTAAATTTGATACAGAAACTTGCTTGGGAAATCCCTGAAACCGTCTTAAAAGTAAAGCAATAAAATCAAAGGTCAGTTGTATAAACCCGTGTCCTAATCGTTTATCCTCATGGCTTCCCTAGTTCTTTTTGTCTCTCTCATGCCTAAATGAGATCTCCATGGGACAAGACTTTAATGCTGCATCAAGTATTTAGCAAATAAAAATGTAACGGTCATTCCTATTTCAATTATAGTGACTTTAAAGTTTATGTAATGAGACAAGGGAGGCAAGCGATGCTCTGTGACAGGGATAAGTTTGCAGCATTTGCTGTTCACAGGTGGGAACCTGAAGAAAAGAGAGACCTGCTTGAGTCTTGTCAGAGGTCTATGGTAGCGCTGAGATGAGATCCCAGGCATCCTGACCACTGTTGTCATCTATCCATGTTCTCACCCAAGACCTCATGTATTAGGGCATCTGCACATTTGCCCTGTAGTGACAAATTTATTGCATTAGCCATGCAGCATTATCGATGATGATATTAGTCACCTGCATGGATATCTCAGGTTCACATACCTGGTATTTCTGGTGGTTACTTCTGTGGTTGCTGCAGTTGGAGACTTTTCTGTAATTCCTGCAAAWCCCTTCTAATGTGTAATACCTGGGAATAACAAAGCTTTGGATACTTAAGGCTCTCAGATCAGAGCAGCTGCTGAGAGAATGTGGGTTAGCAGTTGTCTCAGCTGAAGCCCAGTACAACTCAGACCCTTCTTTCTAAATAGAAGCTTGACTTGTTTGTGTGCCATCCTAGCCC
Organism: Nothoprocta perdicaria; assembly: GCF_003342845.1. Lineage (NCBI taxonomy): Eukaryota > Metazoa > Chordata > Aves > Tinamiformes > Tinamidae > Nothoprocta > Nothoprocta perdicaria. The sequence continues at coordinate 1,610,119 of NW_020455843.1, read as the reverse complement.
TGGAGAGAGATCCCTGCCCTGCTCTGGGATGCTCCACAGGGAGAGGACCCTGGGCTTTCCAGGCTTTTCAACATRGATGTTACAGATCGGAAAGGCCTGATAGTTGGCCACAGGGTGAGGCATGGAACTGTAATGTTCCCCTTGCCTAAAATACCTGTTTATGGAGTTACAGGGGGGAATGAATGTGGCTCCARTGATCTGAAGCCCACGCTGTGAGGTCGCTATGTCCCATGCATCAGCGTTGTCAGTAGAAACTTATCACAAGCCAGGTCAAACATCCTGCTTTTGTTCCAGGGCTTGATGCAAGCTACAGCTTTGCCCAGTACTTCTGCGAACATTAGCAACTGGGTTCTGAATCTAAAGCTTTGGTAATCACATCAGGTGAATCAGGTGTCATTGTCTCACATTCGGACACGTTTCCCATTTCTCTGCTTTTGCTTTGTGGCAATGTTGCTTTTGTGTTGCTTTTCCTTAGGTAGAGAGTTGTGAGAGCAGCTCCCACAGCATGGATGAGGTGTCACTCAGTGAATTTGGGGAATGGACCGAGATCCCTGGGGCTCATCACATCATTCCTTGCGGTTTCATTAAAATTGTGGAGATTTTGGCCCGCTCCATTCCTGAGTCCGTCATTCAGCTCCGCAAACCTGTCAAGTGCATCCACTGGAACCAGTCGGTCAGCAAGGAGATTGAGCGGGTAGCTGACCACAACAGTGACCTCCCCGAGGAGGACAAGGGCTCTGATGTCTTCGTGGAGTGCGAGGACTGCGAGTTCATCCCAGCTGACCACGTCATCGTGACCGTGTCTCTGGGAGTCTTGAAGAAACGCCATGAGAGCCTGTTTCACCCTCGCTTGCCCGAGGAGAAGGTGATGGCCATTGAGAAACTCGGAATCAGTACAACCGACAAGATTTTCCTGGAGTTTGAAGAGCCCTTTTGGAGTTCGGAATGCAACAGCATCCAGTTCGTCTGGGAAGATGAGGCTGAGAGTGAGAGCTTGACCTATCCCGAGGAGCTGTGGTACAAGAAGATCTGCAGCTTTGATGTCCTCTACCCACCGGAGCGGTACGGCTATGTGCTGAGTGGCTGGATCTGTGGAGAAGAGGCTTTGATTATGGAGAAGTGTGATGATGAAACAGTGGCAGAGACCTGCACTGAAATGCTACGGAAATTTACAGGTCAGCCGTGCTCTGTTTTATTTGAGAAGTGGAAAAAAGGAGGAGAGTGGGCCTGAGGTTCTGAATTACTAGTGGGAAAGAAAGGCATTAAAGTAATTTTTAGCTCCTTGGCATTTATGTCCCCTTGGATGGGCTTTGAGGGTGCTGCAGGGGCTTAGATGTGCCGGAGAGGCCCATAACGAGGTTGGGAAGCCGTGGGCTGAAGTGCCCGAGGATTCCACATACTCTGATTTATTTAATCACAGACAACACTTCATCAGCTGGAACTGTCAGAGTCAGGACTCCTGAGGACTCATCTCAGCACTGGAAAGCAGCAGAGCTCTATTAAAGCTAATGAGGTTGGATCAAATTAGGTGCTGAGGTGTGGTTATTGAATCACATCCCTGACATCTATTCATCACATGTCCACATGGAAATCTCATTGACCCAAGTGTCCATAGGTTCCCAGAGTTTCTGTGTCTGGGTGTGTGATCTGAACGTTGCAAAAACTTCAGAGTGATTTCACAGGTACTGAGTGCACAGCACTAAATTAAAGGCAGCAGTTGGAGCAGCACATTTGTGTTGTGCTGAAAAAATCCAAGATGAGAGCACTAAAAGTTTTGGTACTTGAACAAGCCTGGCCTTTACTGGTCTGCAGTCGCTTCTCTAGAGCTTCCACCGTTTTCCAGGGCTTTAGGTGTCTACAGAGGTCTCTGTGATCCTCAGGTGCTGACACTGTACAAGCATATAGTGGTAGTTCTGAAAGGAATGGTGATTGATTCTTTAGCAGATTTCCGAAAAGGATTTTGGATTTATACRTATTTGCAAGCGATTACAAAAGCAATATGCTTTTACAATATTAGATGTATTTCATATTATTATAGAGATGAGTCTCCTGGTTAAGTTACTTATATCTTTGAGCCTCTACTAGCCAAATACCCAGTAAGTCTCCAGCCTTTCCCTCTTCTCCATGGACCTTTCCCTTACAGACCATTTGCTACAGACAGTTAGGAGGTCTAGGTAAGGGATCCTGGAGGCTGAGGACCACCTGCATGACTGTCTGCTGCTAAAAGAGATATTACGTTGTCCTAGCCTCTTTAGAAAGCCTAAGGTAGACTTTGATTTCAGAAATTCTAATGCTGAGACTAAAATTGAATCCCATGTCAGCTACTAGTCTAAGTAGTGGCCTTATGGTGGAGAAATTACCTCTGCTTCTGTACCCAGGCAGCTTCTGATTCCTCAGCTGTTTTCTTTTCCATTTTTTTTTACTTTTTTTCCCAGTGGTTTTGAGTATCCCAGTGTTATACTGCACTACCAGTACATGTCTTCTTTCCTCCTGACCTTGGCAGTCCAGCTGCTACCCGATGCAGAYGTAGCAGAAGCCTCTTCTGCTCTTTAAGGCCAAGTTGTTCTAGTGCCGACATCCCCCAAAGTGTGTAAACAGCCTGTCTGTTGCAGCTCTTCTTACTTAAAAGAAGAAGAAAAAAATTCTAAAATACCTGGATTCATTTTTGAGGATTTGTTTCTTTAGGTCTTTCTCACTGTGGCAAATGGGAGTGTTCTCTACCTCTTCCTTCCTGAGCTCCTTTGCTGTTTTTATAGTTATTGTTATTGTTTGCATGTGTTGGACGCTCCTCTCTTCCTCTCAGGCTAGAAATATGTTGGCACCGTGCGGTCAGTACGTGCTGTGGTTGCTGTTCCAGCTGATACTGCACCTGGTCTCTGTCCATCAGGCTGCATGAGCTCCAGCTCAGCCTTCTGCTAATCCTGGATTATCTAACCCCTGAAGAAATTCAGACTGATTTTTCCCCTTGCCCTATAATGTRCTTTTTTTTCACATAAGCTGAGACCCAAATGAGCTGCCCCCAAATCCTGTTAGTTTGTAGGAAACCCGTGCCTAGTCTTTCAAGATAGCCTTGCTAAGGTAACTGGGTTTATCTCAACTTCCCCTTGCTCTTGGGGGCTTCAGGGAGCATTTACTTTTGTATGTTCACATTATTCTTTGTAACATGGATGTTCTGGGTGGAATTGTAAAATCACAGAATCATTAAGTTTGGAAGGGACCTTTAGAGACCATCTAGGTCAAATCCCCCTGCACATGCAGGGTCACCCAGAGCATGTGGCACAGGCTGCATCCAAGCAGGTTTGGAAGATCTCCAGGGAAGGAGACTCCACAACCTCTCTGGGCAGCCTGTTCCAGGGCTCTGGCACCCTTATTGTCAAGAAATTTTTCCTTAAGTTCCTGTGAAATTTTTGGTGCTCCAGTTTGTGACCATTTCCTCTAGTCCTAYCAGTGACCACTACTGAAAAGAGGCCACCCCATCCTCCTCACTGCCTCCCTTGAGGTATTTATAGACACTGATCAGGTCCCCTCAGCCTCCTCTTCTCCAGGCTGAACAGGCCCAGCATTCTCAGCCTTTCCTCATAGGGCAGATGTTCCAGGCCCCTCATCATCCTCAAAGCCCTTGAGGTTCCTACTTTCCTAACCCTTATCCCTCTTTTACAGATCTAATGTATTAAACATGTGAGCTCCCATCTTCAGCTGTGTTTGTCTGATCTGTTGCCTTGTCCATTTTCTGGTCCATTACCCACCCTGACTTCACAGGGTGCTGGACCAATCCCAATCCTACATCAAATTCTTCCTTTTAGGCAGAATGTTATTTTGACTTGGAAATTTCAGTCCATGAGGAGATTATTTGCCTCTGTGACCTTAAATTTCACATGCAGGTTAGTGTAGCGGATTATCTGGCTTTGCTGTGAAAACTCTCAGGATCGTTCTGACTTAAGAACCATTGATAATTACAGCTCTTTGGAACTGGATGGCTGAAAAGCATAGCATCCTCTAAATCTGATTAAATGTTATGCCTTCAAGCAATTAGGCTTCTTGTACGAGTTCTTTGTTGGCTAGGCTGTGAGAATTGGAAGCTAGAGTAATTGCAGGCCTGCTTCCCTCTGAAGTACTCGAATTTATCAAGCTGAGCCCGGAGGTGTTGTGTGGAGGTTCTTGCTGGGAGAGGTGCTTTGTTCTCTCAGTTTCCCATATATTTTCTGGATCTCATAGTGAGTATGAGCTTTTAGCTCTCTCAGTTGTTTCCCAACCCTCATTTTCCACGAGGATTTCCACATTTCCATCTCCGTGCATGAGGCAGACTCTGCGGTATTGGACTGCAGGATTTCTAAAGATGCTCAGAACGATCACAAACCTAAGGTGCTTTGAAGCTGATCAGAGCAGCTTCATGGTGCCTAATTCCCACGTGTTTCAAAGTGTTGATCTGATCTGAAAGCTATGCACAGACTCCAGTGGTCCTCATAGGTTTAAAGGAAGACCACCACATTTTGGAGAAGCTCAAAGCCAAACCTTTTTCTATGAGAAACAGATCTAGAGACAGTAAATCAACTGGCACATCCTACTTCCTATTTAAGTGTCAAAGATATTTAGCTTTGCAGCTTCTTCTGTGGGTAGAACAATCTTCATCTTCAGCAGAGGACATCCATGGTGTTGTTTCCTTTCTGATTAGTTATCCTTTCTTAGATTAAGACTTAAATTTAGGTGTTAATGTGTGAAGTGGATTCCTCAGTTTCCACTTTACTCCATGATAATCTTTTTGAGACAGGAACAAAGCAGCCTTCTACCTGTTATCATCATCTTACCCATTGACTCCTGTACTAGAAGTCTTCTAGGTACTGTGATAGTGAGAACATGCGCTAGCTACATAAGAGGCATCACCAGCCCTTTGTAGTCTTCTCTTATTTGAAAATACATTGAGCGCTTGTTTTTATGTCATGCAGTGTGATGGAAGACTTCTTGGGCCTCGTTTTCTCTCGTGTTGTCTAACAGCATTCATGATGTGTTCCCCTGAGCTTTCCTACAACCCTTGAACGTTAAAAAGTGACATCCAAAAGCTCCCTGCTTACAGACCCCTTGGGCTTCTCATTTCCATCCTACTAAATCCTGCTTAAAAGATTTTTGAAGAGCATATTTTAGATGTTTTGTTAAGTTTATGCTCTTGAAGTAACATCCAGTTGCAGTATGTATTTATTGGTAGGGTGAATTTATTTGCTAGTCTTTCTCATGTTCTGAGCTGCAGGTTAGTGGTTAAAAAGCATTGGCAATGGATTTGCAGCAACCCAGCAAAACTCACAAGTGACCTTCTCTGTATGGCTTGTATTTCATGGTTCTGTTGGRCACACAGTAGTCCTTAAAGGGGTGTCTGATCCAGGGAAATAACCTGCTCCAGATTTTAAGGGTCTAAAGGCATGACTAATCAAAATTTCCATTTAGTAGAACTAAATAATATAATACCTAGCTAGTCTTTATAATATATTTTTACTCCCTTTGTAAGTCCTGGTGAAGAAAGTAGGAGAGTTTAGATTATGCTTTCAGTAAGGTAAGCATGCTTAAGCATTGCAGAGTCAGGGTCTGTGTAAGAGAGAGAAATGTTCCAATTATTCCTACTTTTGGTGCAGACAGTCTCCTAGACTCAATGAAATACCTGAACCTTGCCTGGATGTGTGAGGTTGCTTCAAAGGGGGACTGAAGTGTGGGTCTGAGCTCTCCTCTGGAGACAATTCCACTTTATTATAGTTCTTTGTGCCTCATCTCTCCTATTCCCCTCTTGCCAGGTCAGATACAATCACAGGACTCCAACCAAACCACAGTCAGTGACACCGACTGAGACAGTTTCAAGTTGTCCTAGCAAGAGGGTCTCCACAGTATGCCCTTCTGTACTGAGTTCTAGCCAAGTTCGGGTGCCAGGAGGCACCTTGGCTGCAAGTCCTTAGTCCTGCACTCTTCAGGGTGAAATGATCATGGCAGTACCCTTGGTTCACTCAAGTGTTCCCTTTGGGTCCAGTGTCCTTGTAGCAGATGAACTTGTGCAGCCATCTAGAAGCCCTGCTTGCAGCTTCATAAGCATTCTTTCACTTCCAAGTGCATCCAGTGAAATGGATTTGTTGGATTTTAGGTTAACTTTGGTTAGGTTAACTTTGGGAGGCAGCTAAAAGTTTSAGTAAGATATGGAGAACTGTCAGGTTTTCCCACACCTCTGCAAAATAAGGATTTGCTTTCTCCTTTGTTGTCTTCTTCCATCCTTCTCTCCATTCCTCTCTGGAATGGATTACCTAAACATCTGGTTTAGATAAGGCACCCAACTAAATAGCTAAAATGAGTGAGATATGTGATGACTTGATGACCACCATACTCTCTGAGGCCAGTGAAACCAGGAAATGTCCCATATTTTCAGCCACTCTATCCAGGGTTACCTGGAGCTCCCCAATCTCTTAAGAACATAAGCATCTTAATGGTATTTCCCAAAATGGAAAGGTGCCAGATGCCTGGCATTTAAAGGGATGTTATTTCTGTTATATAGATATTTAGAACTCGGCAATGAAAAAGAGATCTGTTTTAGGGCATCTTTCATGTAGTCCACAGGCTCTGGTGGGATGTGTTTTCAGTGAATGGGTCTGAATACAKGCTACCCCACACCTTACATTGATTTAGCTGTGTTTTTTTTTAATCTGACACTTAGTTTTTTGTCTCTTCTTGGTTGCCACACAGGGAATCCAAACATTCCGAAACCTCGCCGGATCCTGCGGTCCTCCTGGGGCAGCAATCCCAACTTCCGTGGATCCTACTCTTACACCCAAGTTGGGTCTAGTGGGGCTGACGTAGAGAAACTTGCTAAGCCACTGCCTTATGCTGAGAGCTCCAAAACTACTGTAAGTATGGCCCAAATTGGCCCTAGACTAACGAGAAGACTAACAAGACATTGGGAGAGTGCTTGAAAGAGATGCTCTCTGATGGAGCCTCCAGAGATGCATTTTCCATTTTATTTAATACATATCTTAGTGGACAAATGATGCCTGCAGGATTTTAGCTCTTTAATGACTGAATCCCAACACTTCAGAGAATGCCCTCAGCACTTTCTAAAGTTATCAAGAGCTGGGCATCCTTGGGGCTGTTGCCCCTGAGTAAGTGTGATCTCTATTTTGATGATTTTTATCCTTGTGTGCTCAATTTAAAATTGCTTAGAAAGGTTCATGTTATTCTGACACAAAGTGTAGCCTGGATGTGTAGCATTAAGTCCATGACCACTGCTGAAGGGTTAGGGAGGTCCAGTCCTTGGCTGAGGAGTTGTGCATTGGTAGGGGACAGCGAATGTGTTCCTCAGACACAGCCTTTGCTTTTTGAATGTAACATGAAGATAAGAGCGTGCAGCTCAACTGATGGATAGTAACGTACTAAGTCAAAGCCACTCTATCATTAAGGGTAATGAGTCCATATCCAAAGGTGATGCCTGAGTGAATGTGTAACCCTCAAGCAGCTCTCTGCTTCTTCAGCCTGAGGCCACCACGTCATTTTGTACAGCACAGAAGTCTCTTAAAGAMAGCAGGAGTTATAGGGGTCTTTCTGAGCCTCTTAGCACATCTCCACTTCTCATGGAAGTGAGGAATCTGAAAATTGCCTCAAAAATGAGTTGGCACCAATTATAGCAAATACAGAATTACTGACAGAAGGGACAATGCTTGCTGTTACCATGTGGGTTTTGAGGCAGATCTGTCTTTTCCATCTGAAATTGCATTCGTGAAAAAGAAACAATTCCTCAAGGCTGGAGTGTAATTTTGGGGGAGTGAGGAGCAGAATCAGCAAGGTGCTCCATGAATTGCATGGATCACTCTGAGGGTATTGGAGCAACCTTGCTCCAAGATGCTGCCATGGCCAGTGGTACCAAACCCCTCCAAGATGCTCCATGATGCTGCCATGGGCAGTGGTACCAAACTAACATGCGTGAGCTTGGGATTCCCARCCATGTGCTGTCCCACCACGCTGGGAATTTGAGAACTGGCACTCAAAAAACATTGCGATCAACTCATGGGAGGAGAAAGTCCCCGTTGTGCCTCCTTCATGCTTGAATGCTACTGCTGCTGAACTTCTGTGCCTGTCGYCCCTCTCCAGCCCATGCAGGTGATGTTTTCCGGGGAGGCCACACACAGGAAATATTATTCCACGACCCACGGCGCTGTGCTCTCCGGGCAGAGGGAGGCCGCTCACCTCATCGAGATGTACCAGCATCTCCTCCAGGGCCGGARCTGAAAGGTGCCGTGCTCAAGACCACCACCAATGCCTGGTTCCTCCTGAAGGTGTGTCGAGGGGTTCTTTTGTATTTCAGTTTCTGGTAGAACAACCTTTTATCTTTTTATATTAAAAAAAAAAAGGCCCTAACTGTTTAAAAAATTAGTCACCAGTAGCTTCATTTCCATGTGATGTATCGTTAACAGGGAAGGGTGCTTTTTCTGTCTGTGAACTGTTCCTCTATCTTAACCCTAACTGCACTTTCAGTGCCTGTCAGGTTTTAATTTTCTTTTTTTTTTTTCTTTTTCTGTATTGTAAGTGCCTTCTATACTAAAATAAATGTTGTCATAAAAAAAAAGGTGTGTTTTGGTGGTTCCTGGACATTCTTTTCAGTACGGTTGGACTCAGTGACTTCGAAAGTATTTTCCAACCACACTGATTCTTTGATTCTTCTGTTGTTTGCTTGTATCTCATTTCTCCCTTTTTTTTCACTTTATTATGAGAWTTTTGTTTTGGTTTGTTTTGTTTCCTTTCTACAAAATCTGGAATAGAAGGATTCTGGGGTAGGTCCGGATATTCAGTGTATTGAACGTACCTTATTCACTGTGTGTCTGGGGAGCCACACTGCAGAGTTGCACTCATTTCTCTCATCCAGCTTAACTCTGAACTTGCTCTATTGGACTGATTTGTGGAAAGATGTAAGAAGAGTCACAACACAGCAGAATGGGAGGATGGGCAACCTTCGGGAAAGCAGCATCCGAGACCAGCTCTCCCTGTTGTCCAGAGAAGCAGCGTCCTTGGATGAGCTGGACAGCCCATCTCCATTCAAGCAGCACCTCCAGCAATGGCACTTCTTGCGATGACTCAGTCAAATTGCTACAAAATTCACTTGAGTTTGCTTGAAGAAAAGGGCTACAAGCAAAAGTTGACTAAAAAAAATGGAATTAAATGAGGAAAAAAAAAAACAACTTTGAAATTAGCTTGTAGTAATGTAACAAGCCTGTCCTGATGTGTGCCACTTAAACTCTCTGGAGCCAGCTAGGCTAAAATTCATCTTCTAAGCAGAGCTGTCTCCCACTACAGCCTAATGATAATCACCTGTAGCAAACTGCAGGGAAAATAAGTAATTCTATTTACAGCACCAAGAATGTCTTGCATAAAAGGCACTTTGTGTGAGAAAACCTCTCAGAAATGGGGTTTTCTGACAGTGGTTTTTATTCCAACAATGTAATCTGGACTGAAAAGGTCTGGTTGGTGCAAAGCTGACAGAACTGTGACAAATAAGAAGCTGCCTGTGTGCTGCAAGCTGGTTTGAAGAATGGTCTGTGAGCTTAATAAGAGGATTCACTATTGACCTAAATAGCCTTTCTGAAAAGAAACTTGCTGTTTGTTTGGAAAAAGGGCTATAACTTTAGACGCTGAAGCACATGTGTGTATGTGGACACATTTTGTTTCTTCAAAAGGCTTTTTTTTCTCATTGTATAGGCAAGTATTTGCCAGGACAAGACATATTGTCTTAGTTAAACTGTAAGCCAGGCGTCCTCAAACCCAACTTCCAAATGTCCTAAGGAGGAGTTGGGTGCAGGCTTTCACAGGTCCTCACTGTGTGCAATTGTTTGCAGAATTGCAACCTCGAATTGTGTGGGTTTAGAGATAAAGAGGGCTTTGAATAATTCCAGGCTTTGAGCATTTACACAGACTGGGAATACTCAGTACTGCTAGAGCAAATGTGAAATATATATGAATATCTCCTGTACCACCTAGCATGGACATTATGAGCTGTAGGACATCTAGGCAATGGACTTTCATGTTCCAGTGTTGCTGGGACTGGTCCTTGAATCTTGAGGACATTTTCTTGCTAGAAGGCTCTGGCATGGGAGTTTGCAGCTCATTGAATGCTGCCCTTTGGGATCCTGCCGTTGGACAGATGCTTGTGCCCATTGCAGAAGCAAAGGTTTAGCCCAGCACCRTTTGGCTCCGCTTTTTCCTTGGAGTGACAACTTCCATGGGGACTTGTGTGTACAAATGTGGCCCTCCATTAAGGAGATAGTTGCTCTGAGTGCAAGTCCTCTGGCTCAACCCTAGCCCCCCACCACAGTCCARGCAGCCCTAGAACTAGGCAGATGTGTGTCACCAGGCACAGGTGTTAGCAACTAGCAAGATTTTGTCTTGACCTTGTARAAAGTGCCTTCTGGAAAGGAGAAAAACAAATGACATTTTCCTTATAAATCCTGTTTCTTTCTCTTTTTTTTTTTCTTTTTTTTTAAGTTGAGTAAGCAAAAGGAAGACATCAGATGAAATTCGAAATGTCTAAACCACGTTCTTCCAAAAAGAGTTTGCAGGATGAGGAGGACCTGTGTTTGGCTGTTGCCTTATCTCTTTGCATTTCACTTGTCTGGCTGGCTGCTGCCCAAGGGCTCGTGCAGGGTGTAGAGTGAAGAATGCGGCTATTTTGGCACCCATCAGCCCTCGTGAAGTGGGAGGATTCTCTTTGTGCCTTTCTGCGAAGCAGCTATGATGGGATTCACGTTGCTTAACTGCAGCTATTTAGAAGCGGGATGTCGTGTTAATAAACTAATTACAGAGGGCCCATCTAGAGCCAGGAAAGAAAGGAAAAAGAGAGTGAGAAACCTTTCCAAACTTGGAGTTAGTTCATCCTAAGGTAGCCTTATGTGCCCAGAGGACATCTATGAGCCAGGAAAAGCCAGAAGGATGTTACTTTCTCCTATAGCTTTTCTTTTAATCATGGGAAATTCAAGAGAAGCTGCTATGTTGCTAATTCATCAGGGTTTCAGAGCTCCTTATTTTCCTATTTGCAGACAATATGATGGTTGTTTCTGCTTTTGCTGAATAGGAGTCTGAGGCAGTGCTCACTTGAGTGTTGCATCTAAAGACACACTCAAATTTGAACGTCCTCAGAGCTTGGCTGTTAAGGATCTTTCTAGAGCTTGTTTCTCCCCAAACCTGGTGTCATTCAGCTTTGGGCCGAAGGCTCCCACTTCTCAGCCCCGCGGGGATTTTAGTGCTCTTTTCATACCCGGGCTTCTAATCAATGGCTCTTTCCTCATAAACCACTAGGTCAATCCCACTTCGCTCCTCCAGGCCTCTGCCTCAGTTGCCAGTAATCCAGCCTGTAAAGCAAGGCTCGTGTTTCTCTTAGAAGCGCTAAATTTAGCAATTGTTTACCGAAAGGGACTTAAAATTAGCAGCCTCCACAACRGCCAAGGCCACCCTGAGTACATGAAGAGGAGAGGTAACCCTGGCATCACTGTGGGGCCCTGTGACCACTCGTAGGACCTGCTGTCACCTCTGTATGACACCTCCTGTCACCTCTCCATGACATGGAGTGTCCGCTCTGCAGCTGTGTCCAGCAAGAGTTCATCTGCAGCATGGGGGATACCAGGAGGTAGGCCTCGGTGCTTAGATGGTGGTAAGGTTATCCAGAAATTACCCAGAAATCATTAAAAATTATTACTTCAGTTACCCAGAAATTGTTAAAAATGTTCTTCCTGACTGGCCAAATTAGAAAAGCTTAGGAAAAAAAATGGAAAAGGTAGGGTATGAGGAGAGGTGAGACCTTGGTGGTACATGGCCTGGAGACTGCATGTTTGTCCCCAAAAAATGTTTTAAAAAGGGAGAGATGAGCAAGAAATGTTTTAAAAAGGGAGTTGGTTGGTTTAAAAGTTAATATGAGTTCTCCATCTTACTCTTGTAGCAGGAGGGCATGGTGTTATGGGCCAGGTCCTGGATCTGGGCTTTGCAATCCTTCCCACACAAACTGCTAATGACTTGAGGTGGCCAGAGAACCCCTTGACTTGTTTTTGGTAGATAATACAGAGTTAAAGGTGTGCTTAGTGGTCTGAACCAAAGAGATTTGGGCTGCTCCATGTGTCCAAAGTCCAGTTTGGAGGCCCTCTGGCCCCAAGGGTGTCCCACTTGCTGGAAGACACTGCTGTCGAGGTGTCCATCTCCGTGGCTGACTGGGCTTGGTAGGTGGCAGTTGAAACTGAAAATGTGTCCAGTGACTGGATGCTGAAATCGCACATGGATAAATCATGATGCAAAATGCTGCTGGATCTCCATCTCACGGGATATTTCCTCCTCCTGTGACCATCCCTGGAGCCTCTTGCCAGGCCTGATGGCATCCAGTAACCCTATGAGATGTGAGATGGTCATTTCCTGCCCCTACAATCCCGATATCTCCTAAGGATCAAGATGGGTCCGACCCGGCCGTCTTGTGCAACCTCATGGACATGGAGTGGGGAAAGGTGGTTCTATGCTGCCATCTCGTGGCTTCAAGAGTTTGTCTTGAAATACTAAATGCAGCATAAAAATAGTCTGTATTCATATTTATATGAACCCGTGAACAAAGTAAGAGCCCAGAGCTGTGAGCACAGAGATGACCCAGGGGGCTGATCAGTTAGTAGCTAGTGAGTGATTCTGCTGAAACATTCTGCTCTCCATAATAACACCATGGATGTGATAATGTCAAGGCCAGTGGAAGGATTCCCCCGGGATTCCCGGATTTGGAGGGCTGGAAGCTGATTAATTTAGAGCTGTTGTCTGGTTGATGGCAGGCTTTTTGCACCTAGGTCCCTGTGACAACCTGTTGGAGATAGTGTTATGCCAATGGAAGTAGTTGGCACCCTTCATAGCTCTGGCAAAAGCAAATTAGAGCCAGTAATGGAGTTATCCCCCAGTCCAGTAACTACTTCTTTGTCCAAACGATGTCTTGCCATGGGTCAAGTGTGCTTGCAGATCAAACCCATGGCACCAGACACCTTCAGTTAGGCATTTTTATATGAGATGGGAGTCAACGCTTCATTTCTAGTCAAGAAATGTAAGGGCTCAGTAACATGAAATATCCTGCGATATGAGAGACATCCACAGGATGTTGACAGGATGTGGAAGATTGATGGAAGAAGGTAGGTGACCTCCCATATGAGTTCTTGGCAGCTCTCTAAATGGAGTCCCCCAACATGGGGGTGCATTTCTGCAAGTGTCATTCCTTCACTCACCGGAGCCCTGCTTACAGCCATGGAGAAAGCCATGGACTGGGAGAAGTGCCTGAGGACTCCTAATGAACCTTGAAGCCTGATGGTCTCCTGTGGGTGGGAATTGGAGCATCATCTCCACCACGTCCTTATCCTTTTCTTTGCTTCAGCTGGAGCTCTGGAGTCACACTGCTGGTTAGGGCTGAGGCTGACAGTGTGTGTGTGTCCCCCCTTGTAGAAATGTCATAGAATTTGAGTCATCAGCTAGAACGGATGGATAGCTGGGATGAAACTGGACCAAGTGAGAGACTCTGATCCCCAGAGCATCAGGTTTGTCCAGTGAGGAGGACAATCTGAGAAGAAATGCAGCATCCTTCGGGTGGCAGTGGGAGACATTTCCCAACTCCAGTTAGCCTCACGGCTTCAGTGGAGGCTTGCTTGGTTTGGGTATCTGAAAGATAAGCGGYGTGAGTGTGAGAACAGCAACGAAACGAACAGTTACATAACGAGAAGAAGCAACAGCGGGGACATCCTCATGAGCAACGTGGCCCTGGCCAGGGTGGCCTCCAAAGAGCAATCTGCAAAGCATCTGGCAAATGAACGTTACCTAATGGAACAGCAACAGCGCTGGCAGTGATTAGGGGGCCAGAGAAATTGATTTATAGGGAGGGAGATGAATAAAAGAAAATAGCAGTGCTAAATATGTAGCATTTGGCTGGGCAGTGGGTGAGGGCTGAAGCGATGTGATGCCAGGAACGCAGGAGGATTTGGCGGGCGCTCAGTGCGGGGGACGAGAGGAATTCTTGCTGGCATGGATGGGGTGGGGTGGTGTCAGGGCAAGGAGAGAGGGCACAACAGGGTCCTGCTGATGCGAACTTGTATGTGCTAAGTGGTCAATATTGCTGTGCTACAGCTCACCAGCTGAGGGCCTTAAATATCCAGGAAACGGGTAAAGAGAAAAAAAATAAAAGAGGAAAACTTCCTCCTCCCTCCCTAGGCTCACTTAAAATAAAGCTGGACACTATAAATTTAGGCCATGGGATTTGACGGGAGCTTGAAGATTGACAGGAGGTTACATCTTGAACTGCCCTACATCAATTGCTGCCTTATTGCCTTTAGTGATAGGTTGAGTTGTCCCAGCTGGTGAACGACTCCTCACAGCTTCATGCATCTGCTGGTATCTCCGGTAGGGAAGATAATTAATTGCCTGGGTAGTTCTATAATTATCACAATAATACTATTTTTTTAATGGGAAAAACTGTCAGCTGAATGGTGGCTCTCTGCTGTTACTGGTGATTCTAACTCAATCAAGATATGGATGTGCAATCTTCAAAATTCAAGCTGGTACATACTGTGGTGAGACAACTGGAAAGGACAAGGTGATTTTCTACAGACATTTCATGATGCCAGCRCCAAGGAAACCATTCTGAGTTTTAAACAGAAAAAAAATTACAAAAACCTTCATCACACCCAAAGAATGGCAATATCAAGCTACCTGCTGACACAATCATCTCTAAATGGGTAAGGCTGTCAGCACAATCAGGATGGAGAAGTGGCAGCTTTCTCCTGTAATGTCTCTTCAGGCAAGGATTACTTTTAGCGGGCAGCCTCTGCAGCCCGAGTCTCATCAGGAGACACTGCAGCCCTAGAGCTGTGCATAGCCCTCTTAGAAAGAAAAAGGCCCTTCTAAAACTGGCTTCTCTCCTGCACGTGACATGGTGACATTTTCAGGTGTAAAAGCTACTTTTGAAATAATGTACATCCCTCAAAGAGTCCTGGTTTATGAAAAGAGATGCCCATATATCCACAGCTGCAAATAACTTGTGCTCTTGATAATCTGCACAAAAATCAGAATCARGGGACTGAGGAGGTAGCTGCGCTAGATGATGGCAGAGCAGAGGAGRATGGAGAGGATGGATTTGGATAAACTGCCCCTTGTTATCTGCAGCTCTGCACAACTGCTGTGGCAGCTGGGCTGTGGCTTCATTTGTCTGAAGCAAAAATTTGTGCCTGTATATGTAAAATTGCAGTGATTCCCACTCCTAAATCTCTCCTAAGCAGCAACTGCCAATGAAGTTGACTTTGTAAGTGGTTGCATGACCTTGAACTAACCAGACGAGCTCTGAATTCGTTTTCCATCAGGATCCCTTCCCCTTGCACTCTCCACCCTCGTTCCTATTCCCATYGGCTTTGGCAGAGCGTAATGTCCTTGCTATGTAGTAGCGTCACTGCARCCACGCCTGTTAGTCCCGCACAAATATTTCCAGTGGGAAATGMAAAAATGGGAGAGAAGGAGCTTTGCTGAGCCAAGCAAGGCTCATTCCTGCTTGCCCTGCTCTGAGGAAACCGAGGCACATCTATAACCCTGGTGGGTCCGGATCCAGGGATGCCCCTGACTTAGGAGGATGGTTGTCCTTGASAGAGAGAAGGTTGCTGAGGATGGTATTATGGGCTGCATCTCTGTTGGTGGTCAACCAGGGTCACCTCCTGGGCTCCAGCATTGGCCTGTGGTTGCTCACGTCTTGGTTTTCACATGGACAGCTACTTCCCTTCAAAATATTGTCTGTGACAGTGTGGGGGACAGCATGGGGCACAGAGGCTGACCTGAGTACTCATCAAACCCTAAGGACAGTGGGCGGTATGGAGCTGCTAGGGTTGTGTATCCATGCTGCTTTTTCTCCTGGATTGGAGCTAACCTAAGCCTGCTTGAAATACATCGGAGCAGGAGTATACCAAAATCAATTACACAAGCATCAGAAGTTTGAGAGACAAAACCATTTGAGTTACTAAATACATGGAAAGAATATCTGGTTTCACTGATTCCAAGAGTCAAAAATGCTTGGAAGCTGGGAAAAAATGCTAGAGGGAAGTGCCATGCACACTTGCCATGCCATTTATTCTCCATTCCAGGCATTTCCTTAGCGACTGAGATGGGCCCAGGATATGGGACTTGAGGTATCATGGTGTGACATGATACTCTTTATGTTCAGATGGACTTTGCTAAGGGACAGCATCAGTCAGGTCAAGGTAAGATGTAAGCAAGGCAGACCATGGCCTGGAGAATTAATTTCATCCATATGAGTTATTAATTGCATCACTTTTGCTTTGCTGTGAGTCTAACTAAGTGGCAATGCATTGTTGTCCTTCAGCCCCCACTTTCTCCACCCCACAGAGGGTAAATAACGTCAGATGTGGCCCTTGACTTTAGCTTCTCCTTGATTTGCATTATGAGAGACCACAGGCTGTTGCTGTTTAAAATCTCATTAAAAATGAAACAAGACAAAAGAATTAAAGATAAACTCACTGTTCACTAGAGACAGTTTATCAGATGTGTGTAAATGAGTGTGGATCCACGAACTTATTTGTAGCTTCATGGATTTTCCCCAGGTGAGGTTCTGGGCTTTTATCTATTGCCTGGAGGGAAAACTTGGGTGTTTTGGATACCCTTCTAGAGATCGTTTCATTTGCTTAATAACATAACAGTTAGAGAAGTGGCTTAGAAATGATAAGGTTATCTGATTTTGAGAGTGATTTTGATAACTTAAGAAAAAAAAGTAAAAAGTTATTATATTACACTTGGAAGCAAGTCAAAGAATTCAGGACCTCATCCAAAGCCATTAAAGTTAAAGATTTTTGATGACTTCAGGATATTGGGGGTCCTGCCATGGGCGACCAAGAAAAACAGTCTCGGGCTGTTTGTAAGCCAGTTGCATGGTGGGCTGGAGATCCACATCATATGGACACTTGGTAGCTCATTTACTGATTATCTCCCTCCTGTAATAAGGCAAAATTTTTATCTCTGTCCAGCTAGTTCTGAATTGCTTACATATTTACTATATAGTCTTACAGAAAATATTATTTCTGGCTTATCCAGTCCTTGTATTGGCTAGGCAGAAAGGTCTTGGGTCTGCTGACCCAAGTACATAGAACATGAATTATCTACAGAGAGTTTTTAAAGCCAATCTCCAGGTGCAGGAATTGTTTCACTGCAAGGGCTCACAGTGAGGCATTGGTCCTGTTTCTAAATGGCAGGTGGATTACACTGGGTGTGTATAAACTCAGGGGCTACCAGAGGTTCCCCTAATGCTGGGAATCTTTTTGTATTGTCCTTCTGAGGAAACTGAGATAATGTATGTATTAAGCAGAGAATATATATGCCTTAAATCCAGATGCAGATGGGAGATAGAAAAGGACATAGAGGAGACATAGAAGATACAGGGAATGTTATATATCTTCAAAAGGCTTGTGAACTGATAGGAAGAATCCCACTTTATGGGATTTAGGCCATCCCTATTTATGTTTATCTTACAGAAACTAGTTTAAAATGATTACAGTTCAACGAATGGATCAACAAAGTAGAAAATGAAGGGTATTTGGTAGACATAGTGCATTTATATATCCTTATCTAAAGGGCCTTTGACAATTTCTCACTAGTGAGTCTACTGAGGGAGCTAAGGAGTCATAGGATGAGTGGGAAACTATTGTCTTTGAAGCTGTCCTAGGAGAAAGTAAAGAGGAGAATTAAATGGTCTGTTATGGCAGAAGGTCAAGCAGAACATTCTGTTCTTCATCCCATGTGCACTGCCCTGGTTATAGGATGATACATGAACTGGAGAAAGAGGTAGATGAATCTGCTGGAGCCACAAAGCGACTTTCGGTAGTCAGAGCCTAGGAGGAATTTCAAACACCTGAACAAGTCAAGGGAATTGGCAACAACATAGCAGATGAAGTTAAGCACAGATAAAATGCAAGACAGGACCTAGAAGGCCTGGAGAAACTTGAGGAATCTCTTCATAAGAGCATTTGCATTATTTACAACACAAATAAGGCACATGTTGTCTGCTTCCGAACACAGCAAAGCCTTAAAGGTAGTGTTGTATGAAGAGGATTCTGACTATTTTTAAAGAGGACAGAGCAAGAAAGAGTGACGCTGATGTGACTTTTAACATTCTGGTTATAAAGTGATGTGAGCTAGTCACAGCTGAGAGATGCAAAGCCTTAGGAGAGAGCACTTCAAGTATCAGCTGACTTTAACAGCGATACTTAACTTGATAACCCTCTCTGTGGATCAGAGCAGCTGCAAGATTAACACTTGCTTCCAGGATTTTGCCAGCCTGGATCACAGTGTTTTGAGGTTGAGTTGCATTTTGGGCCTTTATGGTGCTGTGACTGTTTTAGATTCAAGCAATAGTCTTTGGCAGACTCTTGTAATTGCAACAATTTTCTTTTTCTTAGCTGAGAGCATGAAGAGAAGCCATCGGGAAATGAAGCTGTGCACCTCAGTGGTGAGAGATAACTGGTGTCAAACCAACCACACCATGTCATCTCTCCAGAGGAAGGCAAATGATGGGAAATTTAGCAATGCCACCCCAAATTTTAGATAATGCTGCGAACTGCAGCGTCTCAGGAAGACATAGCCACAGTGGATGTGGCACCTAAGGGGTGAGACAACTGATGAAAGGAGCAATGTTTGTCTTTCAAGAGTGGCCTACAGGTCCAGAAACTAGCACAATGCACCTTGAAGACCAGATGGTTGTTAATGAGTTAGTGACATTAATGAAGCTGCTTTTGGGGACATTAATGAAGCTGATTTGGGGCAGGGCTCAAACGAGGGACAAAGAAGACGGAGGGGTGATTCCCATGTGACCCTAACCCTGCTTTATACAGACCAGCAAAGGATCTGTGATTGCTTTGCTCAAAAGCAACACTTAGCAAGAAGAAATAACGGGAATGAGACCAAAAAGGGAGCAAAATGAGTTTTCCTTAATAGCAGTACCTCACCTTTATGAGAGGTACAGGATGTGATAGTGCTTTTATCATAAGCTTCAGTGACAATAAATAGACCATTTTACTTATTCACTGGGGAAGTCTGATGAAGATGTATTAACATAAAAGTGACTCAGTCTCTCTCTCCGTCTATGTTGTTCTGATTACATCCCATTTGTTTTCCCCTTTCAATGACAAACTTTACTTACAGTCATCAGCAATGCTAACACACCATTTTCTAAGCAATTATATTTCCATGTCTTTGCTTTGGAGGGATTTTATCCAAAACTAAATGAGACTGGCATTTTTTTTGATAGCTTTTTCCATTATCTGGGGAAATTATGTGACCAGTGATGGACTGTCTCATGCGATGGCAAGTAATATGGCAATAATGCCCTGATTTATACCACCGTAGAATTTCTATATGTAATTAAGGACAGACAAGTGGTATAAAAGCTATTTTAAAGGTTATTGCTGTGCTGACTCCAGGCAGGAGGCGGGGTGGGGAGATATGGAGAGCATAGCCATCATGTTTCATAAACCCTGGGACACAATTTAAATCTTTATTTATTCTAATTTCAGAGGAAACCGTGAGCTTAACTCTTTARAGCATCCCCAGAGTTTACAGCATCCTCACGCAGTTGAGAGCATCCCCAAGATATCTTGGCATTGTCTCTTGCCAAAGGTATTGCTTCACCAGTCCTCAACTTCCCTGTGTGTCCGTGAAGAGGAGGGAGAAGTTGCCTAAACAAGGTAGTGCCCCAGGCAGATTATCACTCATTACAGCTGGCATAATGTCACTTATTGTGTGCTGTGTCCCCATAAGCAGTTGTGGATCCTGCATCCCAGACCATGCTTGGTTTAGAAGCATGTGGGACACCAACTCTACCGTGCGTGGGGTCTTCCATGAGCAATGGCATCATAGCCAGCCTCTGCAGTGCCACTTGGTGACAGCTCCCAATCCCTCTCCTCTTCCCTGGTATCCCATCATCACGAGTATCAAATCATGATTATTGGGGTGACAGGCTAGGAAGGCCTTGCCTTTAGATATTTATCACTTGACCTTGGTATACCTTTCATCTTTCACCCTACTGATGACAGCAGAGACATAATGAAGAGCTGGAACGGGTCAGAACAAAGTGGGTGATGAAAACTTAGGTCATTAATGATTTATGATAGCCGTTGGATTTCAGGGTGTGTCAACATTAAGAGTTCATCTGAAATGAAATAACAGGGATTGTGTTTTTCCCTTGACACAAACAACTCAGAAACAGCAGAGAAGAAGATTTTTTTACTTTTTAGTATGAAAGGTTTTAATATTCTGGACAGTGGCCAATGTTTTTCAATGAAGTGTCTTTAAAAAAATGTGCCCAGCCAACTCTGAGGCCTTTTGAAGGGTGTGCTTATGGMTGCACTGTAGCTTGGTAAGAGTTATTTCTTCCAAGGCTATTCAGAGCCTCTAATCATGACCTCCCATTGCTTCTCCCCAGAACCAAATGACAGGTATAAAGCTTTGCACTCTGCCATGGAGAAAGGATGGAACCTCAGGGGTGGCTCACCCAACAAAAAAAGGACACCTACAGTAAAAGCATCTCCTAAGAGGAGGTCTGGAAGCACCACAGATTTATGCTCCATTATCCACAGAATCATCAACTCAAGAATGAATGGAGTACTCTACTTCAGGCCACTGCTCAAAGCAGGGCCAACTTCAAGGTTAGGTTGGGTTGCTCACGGTCTTCTTCAGTCAGGTGTTGCATTTATCCAAGGACAGAGAYTGTGCAGCCTCTCTACTGCCCTGGTCAAGGCCAACATTGCTTTCATGGGGAAGAATTTTTCTTTATACCTAATGGGGATTTCCCTTGTTGCATCTTSTGCCTGCTGCCTCTCATGTGAAACTGCATGTTCAAAGCAGTTTGACTCTGCTTCTCTGCAGTCGCTTTAGAGGAGTGCAATTAGGTGCTGCCCTTTAGCCTTATTTTCTCCAGGTTAACCTAACCCAGTTCCCTGAGTCTTTTCTCAGCTTTTCYGACTACTTCCACAGTCTCCATCAGACTCATCCAGGCCCCTCTGAGTGGCAATCCCAACCCATGACATATCAACCATTCACCTCAATGGGTGGACTCCAAGGAAATTGCCCAGAGCTGTGCTGGCACATCCAAGATCAATACTCTTGAAACCTCCCCAGAAATATCTTCCAGAAGGATGATTCTTTTTTGCTTGTTTATTTATTCATGCTCTATGAAAATATAAATATCTCTCTTTTCATGCTTTTTTCCCCCTTTTCTTCTGTTCAAACAGTTAGTGATGTTATTCACTCTCTTGTCTTTGATGCCAGACTCTAAACAAGAGCACCAGCTCCTCTTTCAGCCGTTCTCACAGCGCACTGCAGGTTGGAAGGCTTCTTCTCCTTTCTTCATCATTGAGATTCCACATTCATCTGAAGATATTTCCAAATCCTTTCTCATAGTTATTTTGGTCCCTGATCACCCCATTGAGTATCTCTTGAAAAGACACGAGGTTTGGATTTTATTTCTCCATATTTACCTGAAGCATTAATGGGAATGAGCTTATTCATTTAATTCCTGATTTTTTAATTTTAAATCTAGTCACTGCTCAGGCTTTTCTTTCTGTGCTGTATTTTTAGGAATACATTAGCATAAGCACCATTTTCTCAATTCAAATAAATATATGGAATGTTTACTTTGCACTTGCCTGAAAAATATTGTTTTTTGCTATTAGTCTGCCTATTGCTTCCATGGAAGTAAGTATTTGGTCTAGTAAAGTTGGTACATGACACATATTGTACACAGTGTCTGTACTCTCCAAAGAATGACCCTTGCAAAACTCCTCTGAAGTGATATCATCTGCCACTCTTCCCTTTCTCTTTCCCATATAGTCATTATTGTCTTAATTTAGTCTGTAGTTGGTGTGTAATATTCATTAGTCTGTCCTGAAACTCTTCCTAACTTTCTCCATGCAGCAAGATAAAATGTCTTCTTCAGGTATAATAACTGGTGAATTAAATAGAGAAGAAGCAAAAGGTATGATTAAATAGTCATTAGAATTTTTTAGAAATTTCCTTAAGATCGTCCTGGGCCCCATAGTCACTACTTCCAAAATAAGAAATTTAAAAAAAAAATCTGGAAAAAGATGTAAACGGATTGATAATAGTTTGCAGACAATTCTTTGTTAGTCAGAGTATTCAAAATTAATGCAGGATGTGAATACTTGTGGAAGAGATCTCATGATACTATGTTACTAGGTGGTGAACTTAATACTGATGAATGCAAAATAATGCAGATGAGGAAAAAACTATGCATAACTGGCCATGCTCTCAAAAGTAGTTATTAGCATTCAGGAAAGAGATACTGAGTCTTTGAGAATAGCTGTGAAGAAAATATAACCTTGGTATTCAGCAGTGGTCAAAAAGGCCAATAAGATGTTAGGATTTTTAGGGGAAAAGAACTGGGGATCAAGGGAAAATATCATCATGCCATGTGCATAATGATGTTAGGCACTTAATGATATCCCTAGTGGAACTACAACCAAAATAGATTAACTCTAGCCACACACTTTCAAAGAAAAGATAAAATAGAGTTAGGAAAGGTCAAGGCAAGGAGAGCCCTGACGACCTGAGGTATGGAAACGYTTCGTATTCAGACAGATTAATTTGGATATAATCCTCAGCCTGGCCCTGTGGTGTCTGGCCCTGCACCACCAGTGGGTCTACTGACTCAATCTTGAGCAAAAATATGATTCTTCACTAAGCCCAGGACYCTCCAGTTCCCCAGACAGCCCTGCCAGAAGCAAAAACAGAGTGGAAAGCTTCGTAAAGACATCACACGTGGCCCGTGCTTGGCTCCTGTGCTGTAAGGAGCAGCAAAAAGACCAGGCAGAGACAAAATCGTTCCAGGAGGTCTGCCCTGTGGGTCAAGATGCAATTCCTTGGCTTAAAGTCGGGGAGAGGGAGAAAGAGACCTCCCAAGACGTCAGTCAGGTTGCCTTCTCTGCTAATAAATCCCTCCAGAATAAATACCTAAATGAGAAGAGTCAGAAATAGCTTGTCTCAGTGTCTGGCCAATTTCCACCAGCTAAAAATAGCTGCAGTGGCTCGTGGTAGAAAAATGTAATGCACAGAAATTGGACACTAAAAATAGAGCAAGAAATAAACAAATGACCCAGGAGAAGAGAAGAGAAGAGAAGAGAAGAGAAGAGAAGAGAAGAGAAGAGAAGAGAAGAGAAGAGAAGAGAAGAGAAGAGAAGAGAAGAGAAGAG
>NW_020455843.1:1478139-1586756 GCF_003342845.1 Nothoprocta perdicaria | reverse complement strand
GAGAGGAGAGGAGAGGAGAGGAGAGGAGAGGAGAGGAGAGGAGAGGAGAGGAGAGGAGAGGAGAGAAGGGAAAATACTTCTTTCCCAGTTCCTTGAGGACAGCAGCTCAGTTCAATATATTTTCCCCATTCAGCAAAATCTTTGGTCAATGTTTTGAGCTCAGCAGGACTTGCCAAGTCATGCAGAAAAACACTTATTTTTTAGCCCAAGGAGAGTACTATGATAATTTAGCTTGACCTCAAGTATAAGAAAGGCAGGAGAGCAAATTTTCTGCATCAGGACCATTASTTCTCTGTGAGCTAAAGCATTAATTCTGTAAAGTTTTTCTCTTTTCCCGTCTAGCGAGTTTTGTGTTTCAAGAACCTCCCAGAAAATCTGCTCCAGTTGTTAATTACTCCCCTGTTCATATTTGCACTTTATTTTTAGTATGAATTTGGCTCATATCAGCTTCCTGACAGTGGATTTATTAGTTCTTTCCCTGTTGAATGAAAGCCCTGCTTTCTCAGATATTGAGAGGTCACTATTGTCAGCGTAGTCAGTGGATATAGGCAAGATGTTAATGCCCTTCTCCAGGGCTCTTGAGATGCCAGGAGCCTGCTTGGAGGGCTGATGGTTTTTATGGAGCATTACAGAGACAGACTCTTGTAGGATGGTGGTTCTCAGGTGCAGGACAGCTGAATATTCCTGCTGAAGTGTAAAACTTCCTACWTACTACATTAGGGCAAATCCATTGTATTTTTCGTTGAAACTCTTCCATAAATTTGCCAAGGTCATTTTGATCCTGGTCTTGAATCAAATCCAGCCCTCTACGATTCTTGCCATTCCAGCTCCTTCACACAATTTTGCAAATACTATAAATATTTAACTAAATTACTTTTTAAAAATTATTTTTCTGTAAGACTGTCAAAATTCATAGCCTTGTTAAAGTCCACATATTTGACATCTTCCCCTGCTCTACGTACAGGGCATGATGCCTGTTACAGAAGGAACTAGGAACTACAACTACAGGTTGGTTCCTGACAAATCCATGCTGATTTTTTCTCATATGTACTTACAGGGGATTTGAATTTTCATTCTCTAGTTTTTCCATGAATTGAATTTTATCTAGCAAGTCAATGGCACATGCCTGCATGTGGTGTGATGTCCCTTTCTCATGACTTCCATATTTTATCTATATCCTTTTGCTTTCATATTTTGAAAGTGGAAGGTAGAGTTAGTACCGACGATGCAGTCAGCAATAGGTAAATCATTCACAAAACTTGAAAACTTTTTCTAATTTCTCAGGTTTAGGGTAAAGAGGAAGACAAACAGAATAATACAGAATATAGAATGATTTGGCTCAAACAGATAAAAAAATGTTTTTGCCAAAAGATCATGAACATATGTTTGAGGATCAAGYACATCCTTATTTGTATGTGTAACTAGGTATATCTATGTGGACATAAGCATTTATACACATAAGTAAATATATATCTCTATAAAAATATATTTATATACTCTCCAAAAGCCCATGCCCAGAAGCTTTGGAAAGTAACATTTACACTTGCAAGGCTAAAACAGCTTAAAAATCAAAGTGTCTCACCAATCAAAGTTAAATTGGATTTGGACAGTGAATCATCTGTTCAACACTGTAGTATTAACCATGCATAAAACAATAGCAATTTACTCACAAATTACTGTTAATGCTGTCAACGTAGCAAGGCCTTTCAACCCATGAAGCTACCTTGACGTGCTAGAGCCAGGGTTACTCAAGGWCATTCCAGATTTTCAATAATTTGTTGAGATATTCAAATCCGTACCGTGTGATTTGTAAATGGCAAAAGAGCTTTTGGGATGACTTCACGTAAGTATAGCTTTGCCTTGCATGTTCCTGTCAGGATCTGCTGGACTTGTGTTTTTTTGGAGGGGAGTGGGTTTTTTTTTTTTGTGTCCCTGTCAGATCTCTGTTTCAAGCAAATACCTTCCCTGCAACACTGGGTACTTTTTAAAATAGAGTTTTTGTTGTTATTGCTGCTTTTTTTTTTTTTTTTTTTTTAACATATCTTAGTTCCGTGATCTTCCATTCACTGTTCTTTCACCAGAAGTGCCATGGAGAAAATCTCCTGTCATGGTGCCATGGTCTTCCTCTTCCACATGCCACAGTAAGCCAACCTCTTGGCCATGGACAGGGTTAGACGTTGGGCCTTTTTCCTTTCCGAACAGCTTCCAGCCACAACTCCACACAGATCACTAATGCATGTGTTGCTGGATAACGCTCTACAGCAAATACAGACATGTTAGGAGAGAGCAGCAAGGCCTGAAGAGGCAATGTTCTGCCTCTGGCAGTGGTAAAGGTGGGGAGTTCAGAAAGTCTAGCAGTTTCAAAGCCATGTGAAATATCCGGTTTGAGGCTGTATTGTGAACCTATCATCGATATAGGAGAGATGGCTGTAATAAAAGGAAGATAAGTTTTCCACAAGATGCATAAATACTACTTTTGAGGCCCACACCGAAYCTTCCAAACCCCAAGACATCCGTCCTCCAATGAGATCTTTATGTGTCCTCCACGTCAAGGAGCTCTTTAAAGTTAGAGATAGTTTTATTGAACCAAACAGAACTGAACATTTTGCTCTAAGCCTTTTTCTCTGGCCTCGTGGGACTTGCAGTTAAGTTACTATCACTGCCCTGTCCTCCACACTGTCTTGGCAGGACTCGTCTCCCAGGATGCCCCAGGGACTGGGTGGTGTGGGCCATCGTGGGAGTCACACACAGGTAGGACTCTTGGTGACATATTAACAGACAGTGAATAGCTTATCTCTGTTTGCTTTGGTTATCAGTTTACAGACCAGCTCCTCCAGCAGCCATTTTGTGCAAGATGTTTATGTGCTGTTTTCTAGCCTTGTGCAGGTATCTTGGATAATCTGAGATGCTTCAAAAGGCATGGAACTGCCATATTCTCGCCCTCATAGATGTCTATAACAGGGTTTAAACATCTGTAGATGTTATAGGTCATATGTAGACACCTTTTTGTAATGGAGGTGTCTTAACCTGTGAGCTGAATCTCCTCAAAAAGTACCTAAGAAAAGCAAACTACTATGCATGATTTGCACCTGTACAGAGAAATAGAGGCCTAACTGCTGAAAAGAACTTGAAACATTTGCACAAGATGGCCAAAAGTTCTTGTGTAATCTCCAGGTAAATTTTGGGCCCAGCTACAAGCTGAACAATCGTCAAACTCAGTTGGCTTAGGAGTTGTTTTTAATTTACAAGTGATATTCAGTAACAGAAATTCCCGTGCAGGAATTTGAATATAACAGTAGCAAAATGTTATGACCTTGTAGATCTACTGCATAGTGGAGACTAACCTTGAGTTTTTTGTATATTTGCTCATTTTAGCCTGTAGGCAGAGTGATGAACAATTTAATTGGCGCGGGCCCACTACCCGACATCTAAATAGAGAGGACATARAAGCAACTGTACCAGCTCAGACCCAAACTAGCTGAGCACAAGGTCCCTGGCAACGGAAACTTAGGGAGGAGGAGGCAAAAAGGAGCAGCCTGAAGTGATATCCCTTAAAATATTCCTGTATTTGGCAGCAATTGCTGCCGCTGGGACTTCCTTGCTCAGAGGTTATATAAATGTTTCCAACAGCCCTTGATGGACTTTTCAGTCATGAAGGCATCTAATTGGTTTTCTAAGCCATATAAGCTTTTGGCAGATACGATATCTTGTAGTGATGAGTTCTACAGTTTAAGCATGTGTCGCGTAAAAAATTACCTTGCTTTATTCATTTTGATAATTGAATTTGATGTCATTTAGTTTGTATTATGAGAAACAATGAGCAATCATATATCTGTTTATCTTCTCCCTGACACTGTTGATTCTGTAGACTGTAGACCTCTTACCGTGTTCCTCTTCAGTTACCTTTTGTTCCAGGCAAGAGCCCTTTGATTTCATTGTTCTTTAGATGGAAACTGTCCTGTATCTTTGATCATCTTAGTCACCCCTTTCTGAATCCTTTCTAAAGCCACTCTACCCTCCTTTTGAACTTGGTTAATCTGAAATGGAGTGATTGTCCAGGTAGTGTTCATATTATGGGCACATCATGGGTTAAGATGTTTTCAAAGCTAGTCTCCCTCTTATGACCATTTTCCCTCCATCTCTTGCCCCTACAGTCTTGGTTTAAAAATGAGACATGGTGACAATTCGTGGTAATGTCATCAGACAGGTTTGTGCATGTATTTGGTACAAACAAACAAAAATATGTGCATTCTGTTTCACAGAGCTTACATCAATCCAACATTACTTGAATCACAAAACAGTAATACTCTGGCTAATAAATACATCTTAGGATGAAAAATAAAAATCTATACATAAAAAATTCCMATGTCTGCTAAAGAAAATGTACACTTATATACACACTGTAAACAATAGTAATGCAACCCAACTGCAGACCAGCTCTGGCTGACAGGGGTTTGCCTTCCTCCTTGAACAGGACTCGGGAGGGTCTACTGACATAAAACACACTGTTCGCCACCCTTAACACTAGCTTTGCTGAAGCAGCAAGGTTGGTGATGCAACAGTGACACAGAAAGCTAGCGCAGTGAGGTGAGAGCTGCTGGATAACCCAAGTGCAGGTGTTTTGGGGGCAGATTGGAGAAATGGGACCATACCTTCAGCTGGTCGCATCACTAGGTCCAGAGAAACTAGGAGGATCAGAGCAAATGTACCACCTGGAGGTGTGAGCCCATTTTTCCAAAGCTGGGAGAGCTCTGAGATTAAGGGAATCAGAGTGAATTGCACAAGCCTAGACACCCAAGTCATATTTCATACAACAGTGTCTTTCTTCCTCTGCCAGCAAAGACAGCCCCAATCTGCATCTAGCTCCAGGGTCCAGACACTGTCTCTGCTGCTAAACCACACTGCCAAGGGGAAAAGGAGGGCCTGGGCTTAAGTCAGAAGTAGGTGTTTTGCCTTAGCAGAACTCAAGATTTTCCTGTAGTACGTACTAGGGCAAGCTTTGGGATCCCATCATCATAGGCACAGATACTATGGTAGAAAGCAAATGAACTCAATGTTGGGCATTTGTGTTTGTGTACACATACATGTGCTTTAATAGACTTTGCCCTCTTTTTCTTCCCTGGGAGTCTATAAAGAAAAGAGATGGAGAGGCAATGAAAACCCAGGCTAAGCTTCCTTTCCTGTTGCTTTCAAGTGACTGGAGGCTGTAAATGTACATATTTCCAAGTTGGAAAAATTAAAGAAGTGATGTTAAAAGACCAGGGTGAAGTCTATGCAAGAATTCCAGCACCTTCTTGGGGACAGTTGCAAAAAGCATCTCCAAGGCCTCCACTTTATAGAAAAAAGTCTGCCATTTTAGAGATGACTTGATATACAGAAGTGTAGTAAAATGTATGCTTGTATCTACATGGCTATGGATGCATCTGTGTTCCTGCGTGCTATGGGCCTCTGGCTGAATTCCCACTGAGGCTGAGAGGCATCAGATATAAACAGAGCATCAGAAAGCATTGAAGAGCAGATGTCCTTCTTCTCTTCAAACAAACTTTCAGCTCTGTTCATACAGTGAACACTGTAATTTCAGGGTCTGACTGTGCATGCATGAGCTCCTAAACTGTGCCCCGAAATTGCTTATGTTACACTTGCTTGTGTCTGGCCTGCAAAATGTCTCACCAGGCCAAAAATGCTGAACTGGGCGTAGATCCTTCCTCTGATGGCAATGTGCATGCACATGCATCCAGAGGGGAAGGCAAAGRGCAGGAGGGGCAACCCTTCAGGCTCACCAGTGCCCTTCCAGGCATCTGCACCCYGGACAGGAAAGCTCTTCAGCAACTGCCCTAGCAATTGCTCCTAGTGCCCCTGCTGAATCCCCATTGCCAGCAGTGGGAATGAACAGCGTGCTGTCCCATCAGGAGAAGCACTTCAACCAAAACTGTGCAGGGATCAGTGGCAYGAGCAGTCCTTACACTGCAAAATGACTCTCCGTGCTGTCCCATTACCGCATCGGGTCTTGCTTCCCCTGAAGGCCACAGAAACAGCAAAAGAAAAATGTCTCCTCCCCTACTGAGGGTTCTTGGGCCCTTTGGTAGGCTTGAACCTTATAAGCTGGCAGTCCCTGTCTGCTTTTGCAAACTCTCACCACTTGTGAACATGCAGGCTGCAGYGAGCGTGGGCTCAGCACTGCCCGTCCTTCTTGATGGGGTTGGCTGCTGTCAGGAAAATATTTGGACAGTTTCTGCAAGTGTTTGTGCAATAGTTTGTTCAGCTCAGTGTCCAGTGCATGGGGTGAAGGACAGAGAGTGTTACGGGTGTAAAGAGGGGGCCCGCTCAGGATACCAGGTCTCAGTACGCACTGTATCACTYCTGTTCCCCTGAGAAATAAGGGCCTTTCATATTTTTCCATATCTGTCCTTAGGATGATTAATGTGATGTGCTGTAGGTTGCATTCATGAAAGACTCCTGATCCAGGGCATATTCAGCACCATGTCCATCCTTGGGCTTCGTGTTCCTGCTCTTTATTTACCTTGCAGACTAGGCTCGAGATGCTATGCCTTCGAGTCAGGCTTTGCCTCTAACACCTGAGTGTCCCAGGACCACATCCACCACTAAATCTAATGTTCTTATGTTGTGGAAGCGCCTGGTCTCAGTCTCTGTCTGGAATGTAGTAAAACATTGTGTGAAATGCAGGGTGTGAGCAACCAGCTCTCCAAGCAGCAGAGCGCATGGTGCAGTGAGCCTGGCTGGGCTGTGTTGTCACTGCTGTCCCCTTACTGTCCCATGTCCTTATGGTCACGGTGCCTCCACGTGGGGAGCTCACACTCTGGGACTGTGAGTGGAGAAGAGAAACCCTTACGGACATTTTTGTCCATTGACATAGTCAACTACTGAGAGCTACCAAAGACTTCAATGCCAGGCATGTGTGAAGTCACCTGGGAGAAGAGTCACGGATCTCATCCTGACTGGGGATGAGATGTGTTTACACAAGGGACCTCCCACTGCACTTCAGCTGTGTTTTAGCATTGTCTCTATGACCAGCAGAAACGGGACTCAACCATCCCACCTTTTCTGAGCTGTAGGGCAGGTTGAGTTTGGACCTGAGCTGAGCCCCTAGGATGCGTATTTATTTAATATGGTTTGAGAGAAGTGGAAATTGAGAGAAAGAAGGGAAGAGAAAAGGCCAACATATGAAGAAATTGCTTTCTCTGTATTACAGAGGGAAGCGTGCTAGAGCAAGGCAGGTTGCTAGTTCATTTTGGACTCAAAGGTGAAATGAGAAATGCATCACAGGTTAAAATTAGAGAAAGGAGACCCATACACCCATTGGCATCAGTGTACAAGTCAGGACTGCTGCTCTGACCTAAAGCCAGGTTATGTGGACCTGGCAAGCTGTGGTCATTGCATACAACTGAGTGCCATGGTCCTCCCCAACCTGCCTGGGAACACTGTAGTGTTCTTGCCCTGGAGAGCAGAGACCTGGGCTGGAGATCCTGTCCAGCCCTGTGGTCCTGCAAGTTCCTAACCCCCGGGCTCAAGGGCCAGCTGCCACTTACCACCTGACATCCTCCTTTCTGGATGCCACCTCTGGAAGGAAATGTGGTCACATGCGCTAAGGCAGGGTTGGCATCTTTTGGGGTATGCTCCTTCATAAACATGTATTTTATGTTGTTTTTAAGGCAAAGGAGACATCCTGATTTCCTGTAATTACATAGTTTCTTCCAAAGACAGATAACCATCCCATCAGAGGAAACSGCTCTTTCCCTAAGGCCATATCCACCCCACGTCTTCCCCTTCTGCCAAGGCTCAYTAAAATGGGATATGCCACTGGTTCTATTTGAGGAACCCATAATCCCAGAGAAGGGGTTGACCTCCATGAGGGGGCTGTTTGTACAGCCTTTGGGTGACCATGTTTTATACTCGATTTCTGCTTCCAGTCTGCCTGAGAGACCCACAGCATCCCTTCGTGTTGCTGCTAGATACCTCTAAAGGAACCAACAACAGCTGTCCCAGGGGCTTTAAATATCCGTCTCTCTCAGCCCACAGCAGTCTGTTAAGTCATAGGTTTGATAGTCAATGGTTTCCGTGAAGTCGTGAGGGATCCCAATAGAAACAGACTCCACCTCTGTTTTGTAGGTGGCTGTCACCCCTCCTTTGCTGGAGCCACCCCGGATTTTGTTGGAAAGGCTGTTCATCGTTTCTTTCAGCTGGGTGGATGCTGGTTTCTGGAATGGTGTGAGCATTTTCCAGCCCTTGAAGCTGAGCGTTCTCCTCTTACTGGATCGCTCCTGCAAAGAGGAGTTAAATATGAACGAGCTGTTCAGGGTGCTAATTCTGGGTCTTGGCTCTGCCTCAGATTCTCGCCCGGAGCTGTTCATGGAGGCCCCTCGCCAGTGGTGGTCGTAGACCCGCCAGATGGGTCTCCTCCTCCGGTGGCATTGGCACTTCAGCAGCCTGATGAAAGCTCGTTTGAACTCTTTGCTAGAGCAAGGGTAGATGATGGGATTCACGCAGCTGTTGAAGTATCCCAGCCAGAAGATGACCTTGAAGACCATGTCTGAGGGCTTCAGAGACGGGAACAAAGAACCTTGGAAGATACAGAAGGAAASAAGGTTAGAGGAGGGGGAACAGCCTGGCAGCACAGTGTAGCAAGGGTGGCAGAGGAGGTCGCAGGATGAGGCTGAAGGTGTGATTAGGTCCATGACTAATGACTGTTTTGGGGAAGAGGTCCATGGCCTAGGCAGGCAGATGGAAACAAGTATCTCCTTGGCCTACTAGGACCAGACCAGTCAGTGCAAACTGATGCCCACATGGTTCGCAAGGATCACTTTTGGTGGTGAATCCACCAAAGATCCACCAAGAATTGTAAACCCTCTGTTCCAAATTCTGCAGTGATGCTMAGGTGCATCTTGAAGGCAAACACCTGAAGTAGGCTGGGATAAAACCCATTCCTCTTCCAACTGCTAAGGGGAAACAAAAAATAAAACTTTTATTCACTCTAATCCAGTTTATGCTTCTGGGCTGGCAGATTCTGGTGGCTTTCTTGCTGAAAAAGCTTGAGATTTTTGTGCAGCCAGAAGATGTCACTGTTGTTCCCATCTGGCCCCACCGCTTCGTATTACCTTCTGAAACCTGAAATAACTTTCTGACTCAGCCTAAATTTCTTTTAATTTTAGGTCTGGATGACAAATCATGCCACCATGTGACTGAGCATTAACTTGTGTTTTAGTAAATAACATTAGCGCTAGATATCATATTATCACATTATTTTCCCTGTGTTCCAAAGCCTGGTGTCAAAACAGTAAAACAGGTGCCAGGAGCCAGAAATTCAGGGCTGTGGCTCTGAACTTCTGCTGACCACGTCAAAGCTGCTTTTCTTTTTCCCTTGAGAAAGTCATCATCTGGGAAAGCCAGTGCTCTGATTCAAGCAAAGTTTCCTTACATGCATCCCTAAACAACACAGAATTTACACCCAGACTCAGGTTTGGTATGTGGGCTACCCCAGTGTAGGTGTGCAGGAGAACGGGAAGATCTTAGCAATTTCTTATAGTTGAGGAAAGCACAGAGGCTTAAATATCTGCAGTCTGGTGCCACAGGACTGCAGTGCGTGCTGCAGGAAGCGTTGAGCACTGGTGGCATAYGTGACCCAAGTCTCTGTGCTGCAAAAAAATGGGACTTTCATGGAGATGCATGGCCTTCACAGACTGGTGGGCAACCACAACTGCAGAGGCTGTAGCGAGTGCTCCTGAGCAGAGCAGTTTTGACTGGGATTAGGGATTTGCAGAGGCAGTGGTGTCGCTTTGGCTGTGTTTAACTGAAGGTCTTTATTGTCATGTTGCATGCAGGGTCTCCTGCTTTCTGCATCCTACCCAAGGACAGCCTAGGCTTTGCCTTGTCCTGTTCTTGCCCTGCYCACCTGGAGCTCTTTGTGCAATGTGGGACAGCAAAGGATTTCCAGCACCAGATTTTCTCCCTGCATCTCAGGTCTTGTCCAAAGCAGATGGGTCTTTTTTGCTGCCCAGACTCACCAAGCTCAGTGTATCTGGGGCCAAGGGACGTGGACAGGCATTTGATCCTGCTTATGCCCTTGTCATGGAAGAGGTTTAGTGACTCAGTTTCTCCTGACTAACTACTCTCATCTCCCTCATGGTACTGCTGTAAGGCTCATTTCAGCCAAGTTTGCTGCACACTGCCTTCTGAAAGGAGCCACGGATTTATAGAGTATTTCTTAACTTGAAGAGAGAGGAAAAGAAAACAGAAAGCTATGGCAACAAAGCAAATAGAAGAAGAGGCTCTTTAAAAATAAATTGGGTAATTACTGCTTGAACGAGGCTATCTAAGCAATCGGGCCTTGCTCAAACAGGCTGTTAAAATAATAATTCATATCTCGTGTTTAGCAGTTAATTGCACAATGCACTTTCTGTGCTATATACCGCGTTTTTGCATTTAGATGAAAAATAAAAAACAGAGGGGGAAAAAAAAAGAAAAAGCTATGAAATCCCTGAATTTCAACATTGGCTCTTTTTTCACCCTCTAGAACCTTGTGTGCATCTGAAGAAAAGGGGCTCATTTCCATGCTCATTACCATGCAAATAAGTGTGCCCCTCGGAAGGGATGTGCACTGAGTGCATCCGCACTTTCCTTATTTCATCACCCTGGGATGAACAGGATTGGGTGGTGAGTCCCCAAARCAGGTCCTTGGCCAGTAGTTTGGTACATGGGGAAGCATCAGCTTGTCTTGGTAGGCACTGGGAAGGACTTAGAGCTGCTTTTTTAGGGAATGAGTCAAGTGTGGAAGGAAGTCGCCCTTGTTTTCATATATGCAAATTCCCAATGAAAGCTTCTCCATGTAAKATGCTCCCATGTAAGGTGGGATGCAGATCTGTGGCCAAGGAAGTTCTTGTTTGCCTTATGTTCTGCTGAGGACTTAATCTTCTTCTATTGCTGCATAACATTCAAATTGCCCTCCAAGGTGCTAGCACCTAAAAATGTGAGGATAGCAGTGCTGAGGAAATGGAAAACCCTATTGGGATATTAGTAGTTTGGACATTTTATAAAGGGTCATTCTAAATCTGGCAGAGCTTGAATCCTAGTGGTAGAGCTGAGGCTGAGCAAGAGCAGCAGGTGCTGCTGTAACGTAGACAATTTTCTTCAGGGGCATTAAGAAATTAAGAAACCTGCAGGCAAATTCTGAGCCTTCCCCACTGTACAAAGTGCCYGGAGCCCCAATCATCTAAATGTGATCTGAAGATTTAACTTCATTTCTTTGGTGCAGCAAAAAAATGACCTATTATTCGTAGCTGTTCTGAAGTGAAGATAAGGCAAAATAGTGATTTATTTGGTATTTTTACATGTGTGAATTACATCCACATGTGTGAATGTGGATGTGCAGGGGTTGAATGAGGTGTATGTGGTTTTCCTGGGTGAATATCACCCTGCTTAGCTTTGCAGAAGAAACCCAGTCAATCTGGAGAGAGGGAACATGCTCCCCAAAACTGTAACATCCTGTGTTGGGGGGCTAATGGATTCAATTTCCCTTCCATGCACTAAAAGACGTCCCCCTTTTTATGCTGTGTGAGCTAGAATAATCTTAGCATTTTTCCTTGCCTGCATTTCTACACTCTGCCCTCCCTGTGACTCAGTTAGCAGTGATATCACTGGGCTATTTGGAGAGTTCCTGACCTGCATGTTCAGAGCACAAAAAAATATATATATATAAAGCAAAATAATAATAAAAAAGACAATTGCACAAATGAAAACCCACTCTAATTTAAATTCTGGTCCTGGCTTCTAGTACATAGCTGGAGTTCCTGTGCAGGYTGGCTTTCTGCTGCAGCTGGAAGTGGCTTAAAAGGTCCTGCTTGGTTTAAAAGGTCCCTGACTCACAGTATGTCCACAATAGTCCATGGCACAAAAAAAAAAAAAATGCCACAGGTGCAATATTGAGTGGGTAAAAGGAAAGGCTGGAGACATGTCCTTCTGTTGTCCCACCATCAAATGAGAAATGCAAGGACCTGCAGGATAACTCACACCGACAAATGGCCCTATTCTCATTTGGTGTGAACTATGTGTGAGGAAAAGCCTTGGATCAGAATAGCTTATGGGCAGCTGGATCTTGGAAGTGTTGGAAGAATGTTGTGGAAACAATAAACAGGGAACTATTGCTCACTGCATTACAGGAGACTGAACCTGGTGGGTGGGTGGTGGATTTAAGCAGAGAAGAGGAGATTGTCTCACAGCGTGTTGCTTTGCTGTGGGAGGCTGCAGGTGCTAAAAGTCTGTGCCAGCAGTTCAAAGAAAGGGCTGGACAAACTCAAGGAAAATGAAGAAACTATATCAAGTGCAAAACCTTCCAACCTTCCGTTCTTGAATTAGAAAGTTGGAGAAAGCCAAGCCACTGGAAGCTGTACTTTAATATTACAATCTGCTGAATGGTATATTTATATTTTTCCTTGATATCTCCATTTACCACCTAGTACAGGGCACCAGACTAGCTGCTCTGACCTCAGGTGGTAGTTGCTATGTTCCCATGCTCTTCTCCTTTCCTGTTGGTAAGACAATGTGGGGCCCCTCATACACAGATAATGATAAACTTGGTGTGCCACATGATGTTGGRTCCATGGAGAGGATAGAGATCCCATTGACTGAACTTCTTTTGAATGTGGCCTCTATACGTGAGGACTCCCTCACGATGTGCCAGAGCAGTGAGGCAAAAGATTAGCAGCTGGCATAGAAATACGCCAGAGTGGGAGGTCCTGTAGCTGTATAAGCTCAGCATGACCAAAGGAAACAGTCAACATCTCTCTTCTTTCTGGCTTTCACAAAGTAAAGAAGAAATGCTCATAGTTTCCATCTTAATTAGATCTGGTCCAAAGCATTCCTAACCTGCCGCTTTCTGCCTGGTACCTGGGCATGGATCCCTTCTTACCAACTCCTTGACAGACCCCAACAAAGGAGACCTGGACAGTCGCTGCCCAATACCACCAAGATCTAGGAGGGTGGGATGGATGTCAGCAAGGATTTCTGTCTGTATT
The DNA here is from genome assembly GCF_003342845.1 of Nothoprocta perdicaria. Taxonomy (NCBI): domain Eukaryota; kingdom Metazoa; phylum Chordata; class Aves; order Tinamiformes; family Tinamidae; genus Nothoprocta; species Nothoprocta perdicaria. The sequence goes on along the minus strand of NW_020455843.1, from coordinate 1,573,731 downwards.
TGGGACTGGGAGTCTGTCTGGCTATTCCTTACCTTCTCCCCCATCTGCTATTGACCTCTTCCACCTCTGTCAGGGTCCCTAGAGGGTTAACACCTCCCTGCTTTTTGCAGCTGCCTCCATGTCTTGGGGTGATGGGCAAGTTCACTGCCCTCCTTGGATGGATCCAAGAGCTTCTTGGCCTAGGGAGGAGGACAGCATGTTCGCAGTAACTCCAGCGTTCTCCCTCGAGGACGATGGCGTTGGGATATCAAGGGAATTCTTGAAAATGTTCCAGCCACAGCTCGACCCCATAAACAATCTGAAGATAAGCGACAGCTTCTGTCACGCCAGTGAAAACTCAAACGAGCTGCGTGTGTGCATCTCTGCGCGTATGCCTGTCTGCTTGTGGGAGCTTTTCTGAGGGGAGCTCTTCCACTGGGCCCTGATCCTTTCAGGAGAAAAAAAAAAAAAAAAGAAAAAAAAATGGACAACCCACTTCTTCCCTGTGCTTTGCTGACCTTCACTGGTCTACAAGCCTGACTCCTAATCACTAGGCAGTGTGGTCCCAATGCTGGTTTGCTATCTTTCTGCTATGTTTCACCAYACCAGCAGGAATTTGGCTGAAATTTCTCCTTACAGTTGGTGTTGGAGCTTTTCTCATATCAGCCCATGAATCTAGACCATTAATGAGAGTCTGTTCTGTGAGGAAGTTTCCAAGACATCAAATTCCCTGAGAATTGTGTGTTTCTTGTGTGGTTCAYATAACTTATTTCAGGTATTGACCAGGTCCTGGGGCTGCTCTCACAGCTGTTGACTCAGCCAGCAGTCAGGGGTGAGGAGGGAGTGACCCATCTCATCCTGAAATGTGGATAACACTTCATCTCAGCCAACTCAGATGTTATTACGGGAACCCAGACTTCTGACTTATATGGCAATCCCCACATTATAGACATCCAGGATTGCTCCAGGTGAATTTCAGTGTTGATGTCACCGGCATCTCATGGTGTACTCCTCCTACAAGTCTCTTAGGCTTCTAAATTCCCAAATCCTTCCAGGCCTTAGTTTATATCTTTTGCAAGACATGACTTTCTTTGCTGGGACAATTTCACCACCAAGTCTACCATCTTGGTGAAAGGTGGAGAGGAAGCAAGTCATGCAGGCACATCTCCAGAGCTCCCTAATGGAAACCCAACAGGCAATTTCAAGTCTTGGATTGTTCAGAGTGCTAATTTGCTTAGCCTGATCTAGCTTGTTCTCTCCCAGATAAATTTGGTTGAGGGAACAGTTCACTCCAAAAACTGCTCCCAAAAGGCCTTATGGTCTTGACTGTACTGTCCTTCAACACCATCCCGGCAGGCTCTACACCCTTAATTGCCTCCATATGCCCTGCTGCCACATCATAGGGTATGCAATGCATACCATCTGTTGCATACTAAAGATCAACTCCGGTGGGCTGCAACACAACACCCCTACTCTTTCAGAGACTCACAACTTGTAGAAGATGATAATTGTGTTTTATGGGGCATCATACRGGGTCTGAGAGACACAGTCAAAAGCAGCAGCAGCAGAAATAATCCCCAAATCATTATATTCATTGCTCATTGTCCTGCCAAGGAGCCTGTTGCCCCTGCTAGCACTCTGCACAGAGCCCCATGGCCCTGAACTGAATATGCCACATTCCTCCATTTATTAAGGATCCATAAAAAAGAATGTCTTGCTCAGCATAACAAAGGAAGAACTAATTTCTGCCTTGGAAACTGTGGCCTGCCACTACACTGAGGTTGATCTGAAGATGAATGTAGCTCTGAGTCTATAGAAGAACCAAGCAGGGACTTGCCTGTTTTCAGTTCCATGTTTGATAGCCCACATATATCTGCTCAGCCCCATGATAGGGAATGGAAGACCTMAACTTCCTGATCTCTCAGAATTACATGAATAGCTTTAAAAAGTGGTTACAAATGTARAAAGAAGACAAACATATAGGTTCTTTTCATCTGACTCGAGGTAAGACATCCTTAAAGGTAATATTTTTACAGTGGCTTTTATTCTCAGGAAAGCTTGATATATATCTAACTGTCCATCCCTTAATGATTCTTGGATAATAGCCTGACTCCAGGCCCCAAGGGGACTTTAAAACAAACCTTAGAATCCTGAGACTCAGCAAAAGGACATAAATAAAATAACAATAATTAAAAAAAAATACAACAGGAAGATTTAGCAATCTGGTAAATCCATAGGGAGACAGCAGGAAGGTTCTCATTTGTCAGATGCAAATGAATAATAATAAATAATGTCTCTTGAGAGAAGGGAAAAGTCAGGATAAGTGAGTCACATGTCAAGAACCCTTGTCTTTCTGTATGAGSAGGAAGAGGAGACTGGAATCTGCATGCTGATGGTAGACTAAGCGTAACAGAGACCCCAGTGAGATTCTTGCCTGGATGGTTAAACAGAGGAAATAAGCTTGGGGGGCCTGTGAAAAGAACATTTACATCTGGGTCAGGATCTGCATGAACACAATGGCTGTGCAATGTTGCTAGGTTCCCTCCAGAGCATTTCAAAAATGAGTGTGTCATTCAGAGAAGAGCATTCCCATGGCTCTCCTTTGTGCGAGTTTGGGGACTTCTTGAATGTGAAGGTCTTGCCACATCTGAGCTCTGAGCCCCTGCCTCTCTCCTCTGGTGTTATACTGTTGGGTCACTGCAAACAGGACTTGAATAAGCAGCAAGGTTTTGGACGATCTGTGTATGGATGGATCTTTGTTCATGACACCTTCACCCAGGCACCTTAGTGACTAATCCACCAGCCAAACTACTATCTTGGAATACTCTAAAACCATGTGGCAGGATTTATCTTTCAAAGCCTGAGACATGGGGGAGAATCAGTGTTCTCAGTTGGGTGGAGGTTGCAAACTATGAAAAGGATAAGTATAGGGAGAGGTTTCCCAAAGACATCACATTAATGYAAAAGCTAATCAATATTGCAAAATATTGCATGATCTTATTTTGTTAAGAAAATATTCCTTTCTCAGACTACTTTGAATAAAATAAGAACTTTATGATCATTAAAACAGTTATTTGGAGAGATGAAAATATTGTACATAGATGGCAGAGGACTTAACTAAACACACACGGAACCAAGAAGAATCTCCCATTACCAAGGAAGAGAGATGACAAAAAAGGGCTTTAGACCAGTAGTTCTCCAACTTTTTTTTTAAATTGAAAATCATCAACATTTTTGCAGACTGCTTGGCTCCCTTATAATCCAGTTTTCCATAGACCATTTACCAAAGCTTCACGGATCATCAAGATCTGGAGATCACAATTTGGAAACCACTGTTCTAGACAATGGGTTCCTGCATCCTTTGGCAGAAACAATGACGCTTTCTGCTGAACACTGACACTGGCTTCCTCTTTCCACCTCCTTTTAATAGCTCTGAATGCTCTCCTAAACTTTCTTCTACATGTAACTGCTGTTCCTCTGTGGCTATGATGAACAGAAGCCTGGCTTCAGCAAACCTCCATGATAAAATATCCCTCTCTGTCAAACTGTCTCGTCCACTGTTCTCAGAAACACTGAGAACATTTAGATTTTTTTTTTTTTCACACTAAAGATCAAGCTTGGGAAATCATGGAGAAAACGAATGGAGGAGAATGATTCTCAAGCAAGTCATCCGAGTCTTGGAAAAACCACTGTGTTTGCTGGGTCTGTCCCAAGACTACTTTTTGTTTTTCCAACTCAGAAGTTCTTTTCTCTACACTTGGTTTTCTAAGAATGTGAACTCACCCACCCCGTCCTGTTTACAAGCTCGTAAATATGTAGATCAGATTTGGCTGGGGGATAGGCTTTGGAAGGGCTGAATCCTGCTGGGAACACATGGCATTTTGTACACACTGGGGCCAGACTYTAGCTGAACAAAGGAAAGAGGTAATTTCTAACTGGGCCCAACCCAATCCAAGAAAAAAAATTCTCCTCTAGGGCAGAATGCATGAGCTCCAGGCATGACTTTGGGATCCTCTATGGGGTGGGTTGGGTAGATTACACCTTGTGGTGATGAGCAACCCCAAGACCCAAACAGATACAGGATTATTGATGCAGAAAGGCGCTACATGGGAAAGCTATTCTTGTTGGTGAGGTTGTGGCGCTGGGTCCGGAGAGCTTGACAGTGGCTGGGAGCCAACATTTGGAAAAATACTCTTTCAAAGGAGGTGTGGGAGCTTCCTCAGCGCGTTTCCACCGTGCTGGTCCCAGGGACATTCTGTTTATATGAGAACTGGGCAGACAGCACGTCACTGGCCCTGGAGCCTGGCACGGTACCGTTGGCAGCCCGTGCCCCCTCCCTGCATTGCTGAACAGCATCCTCCAGGGAGCTGCACTGCAGGGTCCGGGCTGCAGGAACGCGAGCGCTCTGACGTTGTGAAGGAAAGGGTGTGGAAAGGGAGATGGGGGACGTTGCGTTTCTGCAGCTCTTTGGAAAAATCATGACCTTCCACGCTGCCATTCAAGACCAGTCGGGCAGATTCCTGCTTCTCTCTAGACTTGGTGGGGAAGCTCTCCTGAACATGCCTGATCTACACACCGAGCTCCACAGCACAACCTTTCTGGAGCTGAGTGTCAGGGCTTCTCACCCTCTCTTTTCTTTCTCATTTTTATGGCGAGAAGGCAAACTTAAAAAAAAAAAAAAAGCATTATTCCCTTCTTTTTGCCCACCCATAGCTATTCAGGGGAGACAGCGCAGATTTCCTCTGTCTCTCCTCCTGAGCCCTGAAAATCAGCTTGCAGCGGATTCCGAGCTCTAAAAACATTACACTTCCAAAAGAGGCTTTTTTTTTCCTTCAGAAAACAATAGGTCAGTGTAACAGGACTCCAAAAATATAACAGGATCCCTGAGATAACAAGAGTTCCTGAAACCCTTAACTTCAAGGGGTAATATCTCCTATTTAGTGTCTCAACTGCTGCTGGCAAAAGGATACCCCTCCCTCTGCTCCTTCCCTCCTGTCTGTGGGCAGGGTAACGTTATCTCTCTGGCGAGGCTGGCTATATATCCCTTATCTGTTTTTTCAGCAGTGATGCACTCAGGCTGTATCTCTCTGGATAAGGTGAATAGGGACAGGACAAGGACTCAGACCAGGGCCGATTATCACCAAAGGCTGAGTATCCAACATTGCTCCATGCCCACAGTGCATACGAGATTAATCCTCCAGGATCGCAATCCACAGCGATGGATAGGGCAGTGTGGGAATGGCCACGGGAGTCAGACCACTCCTAGGGAGGAATCTAGAGCAGCCCAGCAAAGAATATGAATGTTTTTATTTTTTCCTCAACACAACACCTTGATGGCATGGCTGAAACAAAAGTAAAATGACATATGAGGTCAAAACTGGCCGGTTGTCTTAGACACAGACTGATTGGGGGACAAGTATGGAGACATGMAAAGAAACATAGCAAACACCATCAGTGTGTTTTCCTTGAAGCTTTAGAGTCACATGGAGTGCTAAGGAGACATTTTGGGTGAAATAATTCAGGAAACTACTGCTTTGCCTGGTGTAAGTGGCTGCACTGGATGACAGGGTCTTTACTGAACAGCCTTCTATGGAGATAGGCCAGAGAGGGCAACGTGATGCAAAGCACCTCATTATGGTGATGAAGCTCCTTCTCCACTGACSTGCTCCTTCTCCATCTCTGCCCTACCATCTCACTTCTTTTTTAATCCCTGATGCTGACAGGAAAGGACAGAAATTTGCATTCAATTTTTGTGGCAATTTAAGTACATCCCGTGAGACATCTGCCTGCCTGTCTCTTGCCTTTGCACTAGATAAACAAGTGGTTTTGCCTCCTGTGCTCTCAGCAGTGCTAGCCATGCACTCCCTGTTTTGACATGGCCCTAACTCCTAATTATCTTTGCATATGCTAATTTTGCCTCTACACTTTCCCTTTTAGGCTTGTGACCCTCATTGTAGTTTCCACCCCTTCCTTAGGAAAGCCGACCCTGTGGATAATCCCTGTCAAGAATGACATAGTGCCAGATAATAATTATCTCCTTCCAYCAGCACTGACTTGTTTCTGACTTGCCATATCCCTTCCATGAGGTTTTGTAGGTTCCTTATGCCCAGGGAACACAAATCCATGCTATATGTGACTTTTTTCACACACTTCCACCATTGGCATTGTCCTAAGATGTCAGGTCTGGGCAACTGGTGTTGTCTGCTCAGTGGATCCCTGATATCTACCTCTCAGCAGGTCTGCAAATGAGGTGTTCAGTTACCTGTGTATCTTGTTTTGTGAACCCGCGAGCAGGTGAAGGGGCTCTACACTGCCATGAGAACCATAACCATCTTCTCTGTGATGCAGACCCTTCTGTTCCTGCATCCAACACATCAGATGTTCTGAATATGAGCAAACACATGTCCAAAAACACTGACCAGAGTCTTCAAGCACTTACTGTGGCTCTACTCACCAGTCCTTGAGTTGGGGCATACACAGAAGCTACTTGTAGTTCCAAGTTCTTTCTCTGCCCCTGCAAATCCCCTCCAAATATTTAAAATATTCAAAAGATTTTTTTTTCTGGCAGTTGAAACCATCTCTTTGTCCTATGATGGCAATGCTGCTTCTTCAAGACTATTGAATTGCATGTACTGAGAAACAAATATCTTGCAATACTGGGTGAAGCAAAGCTATCTGATAGCCATAAAATAATTTACATAAATGCTATAGTACAAATTTTAAAATTATTTTCTTATTTAACTGACATCAAACTCATAGGCATCAAGCATGAAAGTTGTTCCATGACTTTTATTTCTCCCCATACTAGTCACAGTATCATATGCATTAGCAATACAGTCAGTTCTAGATRAGTTGTCTTGCCCCTTCTGAATAGGCACATGGGCACATTTTGATGAAAAGGTTCTTTATAGAAATATCTTTCCTTCCAGGAAATGTTGATGGCTTTCTTATTACAGTTGCCTTCCTCACGAAAAGGCTGTCACGAAGTTGGCATAAAGGTATGTGTGATCCACCTAGGAGCAGTGATTCATAAGACGTGGTAATAACAACAAAAGTTTGGATCATGAAGAAGCCAAGAACAGGAAGAGATGAACTGGACCAAGGAAGAGTGAAAAACTGAAGTAGCTCATATAGAAAACCGAGCTTGGTTTCAGTGTCTGCAGTGCAGAAAGGATGGTGAATAAATGGGAAGAGTTCAGAGCAGTTCCAGGACACTACATAAAGGTCTGGACAACTTAACTCACAGCATGAGATTAAGGAAGCTTGATCTATTGATATTACCCAAGAGAAATTGAAGCAACTTGCTCATGCATTACAGGGACCTACAGCAGAAGACACTATTGATAACAAATGTTTCTTTAATCCAGCAAAGAATGGTAGAAAATAAAATAATGATTGGAAGTTATAGCTTGATAAATGCTATAGCTTGAAAGAAGGCAGACATTTTTAATAGCAATGATATAAAGCAACTGGAAAAATATAACTGGAGACTGGAATTCTTGTACTGAGTTGGTGATCGTTATCTTTCTAAGAGGAAAACTGATTTTGAGGCATGAGGTGTGGAAATTATTGAATGAGGCAGATAGGGTTGCAGCAGCCAGTAAATCACGGCAGATGATCAGAGCAATTCCTTCTAGCCTCACAAACTGGAAGCTCCATTCCAAAATGAGGTAGGACTGGAATAAAGAAGAGGTGTAAAAATAATCATGTCACCGAGAGACTCCAGACACCTGCAGGGGCTGTTTGGAAAACAGTTGATCTATTTCAGAAACTGCTTTAATTAGGAATAGCAACGGATCTTATTCCTCACCGTAAGATCTGTCTCTGGGTTTGACACACACTTAATGCTATGATGTCTACATTTCGGTGCATTTGGACTTAATTAGAGGGACTGACAGTGAGTCAAGCATCTATGTCAAGGGGTTTAATTGAGTATAATGAAGGATTTGCTTGTTGGAGATCATGTCAACATTTAATTAATTACAACGAGCTACAGTGTTGGTATTTGAAACCAGTTAGTCTCTGTGCACTCTTAAAACCAGAGTTAATATCATTTGGTGTGCTAGTATTTATGTGCAGCAAATAAAATTGGGAAGAAACCAAAGACGGAGGCTCTTCCCCTCAAAGCAAGCTATTATATTTTGAGGCTCTTCCCCTTAAAGCAAGCTATTATAAAGCAGCTTTTCAGGAGGCCTGGAGCTGCGGAAAGGCACATAAGCAGCAGTTGTAGCAAGGCTGTTGATGCTGGAATAAGGATCTGCTGAGACAGAGCTCTGGCATCTGAAAGGGGAGGAAATCAAGGTGCAGATACCTTCCCTTCTCCTGCATTGAAGAGCCTGACATGGTCTCTTACCTCTTCTGCCTACCCCTGGGATGGAAGGAGAAGACCATTTAGAGCACTGGATGGGATCTCGCAACCCCTAGAAGTGGGGTATAAGAAATTGTATATTTTGCCTCAGTTCTTGCCCTGCCTGGTGTTTGCAGGAGCAATAACCCATCTGGTTGTGGTTCTGTGGACCCTAGAAGGAGCAGATCTGTGGACATAAAACTCAGTAAATAAGGGCTTCTCTAACAACATCCTTTTCTCCTGACTTGTGAGCTCTGCCGACAGCAGAAAGCCTATAACCAAGATCAAGAACAACAAAAAAAACTCTTATAGAACAAAAATATATAACATTATCCTCCTTTCCCCTTCTTACACCTAGTGCTTTCTGCTGTGGAGTCTGATCTGAGCCCCCTTGACCTTGCCTCCTGTTCCCTGACAGGCCAAGCAGGCTGCTGCTGTCTTGGAAGCCTCTGCAGTTGCCTGTCCTTGTTGCAGGGACAGGATCCAAAGGACACAGACTTGTTCCTGGCCATGCCCAAATGAGGAAAATCAAACCCAGGGCAGCGCTGCTTGGTGGAAGCACTTGGCAGCCTCTGCCCGTTGCTCAGTGATGCCAGAGTGCTGCACAGCGTTGGCATTTGGACTTGGGTGCTTGCCTTTCCAACACCCCAAAATGCTGTTCCTCTTGGTCGTGGGTGGTGGACTGCCTTATTTCTCCATTTTCTCTCCCCATCTGGTTTCTTTAAGGTCTTCCCACCTTATTTCCTTCTCCTTTTATACCTGATTTGATGGCAGCTGGCAGAACTTGTGAGTTTTCCCTTTGCCATGCCCCTGCCACCAGTAAGGCATAAGGTAAAAATCTGCTGAGAGTCTCAGAAGTGGAGCTAGCCATGCCAGGAACAAACCTATAGCAAAAACGAGTGATGGGATGGCATGCTTTCATATCCAGGCAATGGGATGTCCAGGTGAGATAAGGTGATGCTTGGGAAAGGTTGCCACAGCTAGGCATGAGTTTTCAGAGAAACATCTCTCTTTCTGTTGATTGAATTTGTTCTTCAGAAAATAGCAGTGTGATGAAATGGAATATTTTCATAGGAAAATACTTGTTTCCTGCGAGGTTTCTCTGCTTCATGAAGTGCCAGAGAAAAAGAGAGGAAGCCATCTCCAACTGCATCTCCAGCTGAGTGCATCCGTTCATCAGGTGTCTGTCTCTAAGTTGATCCAGGCAGAAGAGGCTGTTACTGTGACTCCTCTCATCCTGAATCCTGTGACTCCAGGTGTCAGCTGCTTTGTAGGATAGATCTTGCTTCTTATAGCAAGATCTCAAATCTCATRACTGTAAAGCAGAAGTATCTGGAGTATTATGGTGTTTCATCTGCAGGTGTAAGGTTTAAGTCCTCATTAATCACAACCATGCTTCTCTTTTTGAGAGGTCTCTTCTACCTCCTGTTGGGAAGCCCGGAGAAGATGGGACAGATCTCCTCAGTAACTCCACTGAGGTGAAGGTCACCTGATCCTCTCGCTGCAATATGCTGAAGAAAATATCTTGAGTGATAGGACTTTGAAAACCTGGCAGCTCTGCTGGATCTGCCTGGGCACCTAGAGCTGTTCCACTTTGGAAAATGAGATAAACATTAACATAATTAAAAGAAAAGATCTATCTCTAATGGGCTGGCCAGGATGTTTCCGTGGGATATAGGAGAGAAAAGCTGAAAACTTGACAGTGAATGTGGAAGAACAGTGGCTGGGACCTGAGTCTCTTACACTCCTGGCGAGCATGTGGACATAGGACTACGGGAGAGGTGTGGTTCATCTTCAGCAAAGACTTGGGAATATCTTGAAAAGTTTTGCAGGACAAGAAATGCCTTTTCCTCTGTGATGGATCTCCAATTGAAGTTGCAATGCTGTGCTCATCTCCAACAGCTGGATGAGGGTATTAAAAATCACACTGAATTCTCAACACTTCTTTTCTAAGAGTCTGATCAGTAGCAGCATTTTGCAGTTCTCTGTCCCATCTGTACTTCTTTTTTTGGGTGAGGAACAGGCAATTTTGCTGAGAAGCCAGTTGCAACCCAGGTCCAGCTCTAAGAAGCATTGTAGAGTTATACCAGAACCTGGCTTGGTCTTGTGTCTCTACTGCCTGCCAAGTAGTTACTGCTGATGGACACCTTAATAAATACATTTTATTACAAGAGTACTTTGGATACTGAGCTCTCTCTTGGGCTGTGATGTCACTCCAAGTGACCTGCTGTCATTTGTCTCGAGAGGAGAGAAGATAAAGCCTCTGATCTCAGCTCTTACAAAACTGTGTATGCCAACAGCTGCTATCTCCAATTACGTGTCAGGCCACGTAGCATCACACAGGCAGCTTGGTCTTTTCTGCATATGCTTCTGACTGCCAGAGTGTGTGACTCAGGATAGGAGAGAAGAGGACAGTGGTTACTGTTTGCAGCCAGACTCCTTCCTTGCCTCTTAAAATTGCTTCTCTAATTGAACCAGGCTCTTACTTAGAATCAAATGGCTGGGGGTCTGTGGGTTGGGGAGCAGAGAAAAAATGTCTATGCAGTAGGAAAGATGTAACATTGGGGAATTCAGAGCAGGCCATTCATCCAGGTTTTAAGTACCAGGGAAGGGGGATGGAGGTTGGAGTGAATTTCTCTGGAGTTCAGCTGAGTTTGCATCCCCTGTCCACCACCGGAGCAAACACGAAGCGCACAAAATTCAGAATTTGCACCTCTCCTCCACAGCCTATTTTCCATACCCCTGTGAAGTCTGTGTGCTTCCCTGCTCAGAAAGGCTTTGGGAGTCACCATGTTCAACTTGCTCGTGAAGAGCAAAGTGTTAAGTTGTGTGGCAGATGTGCCAGGGAGATGACTATGGTTGAAAAGCAGCACCTACCTCTCAAGGTGCTGCTGCTTCTCTGCCTTGTGTCTCTAGGAGTGTCTAAAAGTGCAGGTATGCAAAGCTGCTGTGCAGAAACCATTTACATCTCCATATATGCATCTCTATATTTATATCTCAGTATTTATACCTCTAAAAGCATTAATTGCCAGCATTATCAGCTGCACTCYAGAATTTCATAAAGCCAGCTGAGGTGCCTGTGTATACAAAGGAGTTCGGCCTGAAACCCCCATTCATATCCCCTTTTTCCATGCTTATAGTGAAAAATGTGAAAAGATGAAAAACATGACACTTCTGAGCATTGGTTCACTACAGAAATAGGAATAGCTGCGCAGAGTCTCTCTTGGATAATCTACCTCTGAAGATGGTGGATCCTTTAAAACAGAGCAGGAGCTTGAAGCAGAATGACACAGAGCTCACCTGGGTACACAGGGAGATAAGGCTTGCTTGGAGATACCATTGGTGGTATAAATATGGATGGCAGGGGGGAAAATAAAATATTTGCACAGCACTAGACTTTATAAATTTTCAAATATGGACATATATGAATAGCTTAAAAATAAAGAGGACCAGTGAAAGACAGAAAGGAAGCATAAAAGAAATGATCTCAGTGTGCCCAAGCAACTGGGACGAAGATTATGAGGAATCTTCAAGGGATTCATCTCACAGACTGACACCTAAGTAAATTTAGATGTCTGCATGTGAGTGAAGGGCTCAATTCAGATGCCCATGCATGGTGCTTAGTGCCATTTGAAGTGACACAGGGCACCTAAATATTTTGCACAGGACTATGAGAGAGAACCGACAGGATACCTGGTGCTTCTGGAGTGGAAATTGGAGGCTAGTACCTCCAACGGAAATAATATAAAATTCTTTATCTCTATGCATTGTAATGAGAATTTAGATACCTGCCTGTCATGTAGACACCTGGATATGCATATCTCTTTTTTTTGGAGCATTAGTATGCAAGCCAGTCACCTCGCCACCTTTGGAATACACTGACAATTTCAAGCCTTCTTAGAAATATCCCCAGCACCAGAATGCAAATTTCCAGGAGAGTAGAGARACATGACTTTGTGTAATGTACTAGGCATGGTGTGGTAGGATAACATCCCAGGGTTCATTCCCAGCAGACAGGCTGCATGCAGACACACAGTTTTGAAGGCTAAGAGAGTTTATTAGCTGAGAGGAAGGTTGTTCTTTGCTAGTTGGCCTCAGAATCTGGAAGCTTTTGAGACATGTAGCTTGCTGGCACAGATGAAGCTTACTTGCCTGAAATTTTGAAGCATAGGTGGACATCAGCCATCTATTGATATGGGTCTAAGATACTGGAACAGAAAGCCTAAGATTGGATTGATCAAAGTATAACAAACTGAGTCAATTATAACATCACTGGCATATGGTTCTCCAGTTGGATCTGATTTTACAGTTAGAGAATAACTGAGTTTGGAAGAGATCTCTGGAGGTATCTGGTCCAACTGTTATGCAAAAAAAAAGGCCAAACAAATATTGAGTTCAAAGGAGAAAGAACACAGAGCTAATGCCCATCTCYCTCTCTAGGTTCTAAGTATCTGGTGAGGAATTTGGAGATCTCTCTCTAAGCCCCTGAATCAAGCAAGGCACAGAGAGTGTGCCCTGATTGAGTGTGACATGCTGACAGCATCACATGAATGATGCTATGCATTTAACAGATGAAAATGTAGAAAATATTCACCCAATGTACCAATAAAATCCTATAAAATCAGACAGCTAATCCTTTTTAGAGATAAAAAATTACTTCTGAATAATATACTGCGTGTTTTCATGTATTTATGCCATACACAGGATAATTTGCACTCCTTTAAAGTTCTGCTGCTTGTAAAGAAGCCATACTCTAATTAACTCCCACCATAAGACACCCAGCTCATTTCAGGGATGAGGATACTTGTGGATGTTGTCAGTAGGACAGTCATAGGATAATGGGAGCAGGTTGTAAGAGACTAGGGAACTGACTAGGAAATAGGAAGAAAGCTTTGCAAAGACTAAAACTACTAAGCAAGAGCTGGCTCTACAGATGGCTGGTGTCACACAGTGCAACATACTGCTGTTGCATGGCAGAGCTTGTCTTCTCAATGATAGCTAAATATGTAACAGGCTTGTAAAGACATGGACATGGGCTGTCTGAAATTTCAAAAGTAGCAAAAGCAGACTTGCTTTCAGGCCAATCAGAAATTCCCACATAAGGGAAATATTTTTCTATACACTTACTATAGAGGCCAGATCCAGTTTCGCTGAGTTACGGTCAACAGAAGGAGGAGATCCACATTTAACATAATTTGAAGACCAGCCATCTATATTTCTACAAAGCCAGTGGCACAAATCCCATGATTTTAATGTGCCAGCATGAAATTGTTAAGACTCAGCTTTTGCAAAGTGTGTCAATACATGCTTGGGAGCTGAACTGCCCCAAAATCCAGATGTCTGCTTAGTGGGAAATTTCAATATTTGATATTTGTTTCCTTTCCAGATCAGAATACAATGAAAATTTCCCAGGAACTATAAATGTATAAAAGAAATTCTAAGAATCTCCAATGCACAATTTTATCTAAAGCAGTTTATTCCTGGAACCCTGACAACTGCCAATTGACGTGGAAACACYTGTTAATCCATGGAGTTAGCCAGACCAACAGTCAGCAAATACTGGACTAATTTGGACATTGAGGCAGTTTCCCCTGCTCCATTCACAAGCCTCCCTAGCTTCTGTACCTGGGGAGATACAGAAGTTGGAAAGTTCTTGCCCAGGTGTCTTCTCCAGGTTTTCCGTGGGATGAATATTACAGGAAGACAGAGAATGGAAGTCCTGTGGTCCTTGGAAGCCAGACCCAGAATTCTCATATTAGTGAATGCCCTAAAGTCTCCAGAATTTACATACTTGTAACAGAAAACCTTGGAGCACTTGAAAACCCTTTCTGGAGGTACCGAGGGCTTCTAGGCTACTTGCTTTGGATCCTGAAGTCAATCCTGGGTTAGCAGAGAGCTGCCAAGTTTTTCAATCTCCTAGTACCACAGCAGGAAAGCCACGGAAACTTGGCCTGAAAAGGCTGCCCCGGTGCTATGAAGCAGTGATTGTAGCAGAGGCTGTTAAACCTGGGACATTTCCGCTCGGTTCTCCAACTGGCATTTTCCAATGAAATCCTTTGCTGGCCAATGCCCAGACATACTACTTGGGAATCTTATGAGTTCAGCATCTACTTCAATTCTTAACTTACTTTGAGTCATCACACCCAGAAGTGCCTGGCAGATGTGCAGAAGGCTGAATCCACATCCCAGACATTACAGCCCAAACTCAAATTTGAGATACCCTGATCTGCTGCTGACTCCCGACTCCTTATTTTAACCTCTTCTTAATGGGTTTTCTTTTTGTGTTTTTGACTCCTCCTTCCTCACTTATATACTACACCACCCAAATACAGAAGATGACACTCAGTCATCTGGAGGCAGTTAAACTTCCAGGTTTGTATCTGGAATAGCAAATACATGCAAGTCTGAATGACACGGCTGGTTTCTTGAGGAAGCCTGGGTGTCATCAGATGCTTGAAGCCTGCACTCCTGACTGTTGTAAAAGCCACTACTTCTGACCCCAGCCATGCTTCACTGGACACAGAATTAAGCAGCTGATTTAGAGGTATAGAAATGATGGAAGCAATAGAAAATTGAGGTCTCCTTTCGGTGAGAAGGGAGAGCAATATGTTTCTGCTCAGACAATTTTACTTTCTGTTAAGTTCTTCTGCCAACTGGAGAAGATCAAAATCTTCCTTGACAAATGGAGGCTGASTTCCAGATTGTCCAGGGGAACGTTTCTCGCCTTGACTCCTAATAAAGTAACTTYTGGTTCCTTGCAAAAGTGAAACACAAACACCTTCGGCCCTGTTTCAGAATATCCTATGGCAACTTTGTGTAGGAGATGGGGAAGGAAGTATGGCTGCCCCTCTAAAGACACATTCTCCACATGACTGTCATGGTCACCAAGGTCAGGCTGTCCTGCCCTTGAACTAAACTATTTAAATAAGAAGAGAAAGAGCAGAGCAGAAGCTGTGGGGCATGCAATATTCCCCTGGGTGCTGAGTGACAAATCATTCTTGATTCTATGGACAGAGTCCATCATTGTGGAAGGGAGAGACCATTGGACAGGCTGGGAGATTGCTCCCCTCAGGAGATGGTGGAGTAAAGGTGGTTTCTTCCCCACTCCCACACCAGGTCATCCATGCTGCTTTGCTCATTTCTTTCCAATTCCCTTAGTTTAGACTTTCCTGAGGAATAAATAAGCATGGTATCAATTAGCTTCATGAGACAGCTGGTTATAATATCCTCTTTCATGTCCTGGCATGAAGAAATCCTTGGAGGTTAATTTGAGATTAAGGAAATGGTACAATTCATAGACTGGCTCTGCAAGCTAAGTCATGACTTCCTTGATTCTTAGCCTGGAAACCTCTGCAGTTATGAATCTGCCCTTGTCCCTCTTCTTTTGTGGCACTGATGTCCTGTGCAAGGACTTCCATGAATGGGGACATGGTGGATGTCATATACGCCAAGATGGCCAAAGATGGATTTCAAGGTAACATTGTGAAGAATTTGGTTTCATGCCTGACCTGGTACCATTCACCAACAACTGGGAAGACCTGTTGGGAGGTGATGTGGTTTGATGAGGACAGACAGGTCTGGAGGGTTGTAATGGTATCTGCTCRCTCTGCATGATTTCACAGAATCACAGAATATTCAAGGTTGGAAGGGACCTCTAGAGATCATCTAGTCCAACCTTCCTGCTCAAGCAGGCACACRTAGCCATGCCTTCAAGCCCTCTATAGGGCTATTCTATTCTATAGGCATTCTCTAGGGCTATTCTATAGGCCTATTCTATAGGCATGCCTTCAAGCCCTCTTTGTGTGTTCCTCACCACAAGGACAGGGGAGGTAGGGCATTTCAAAAATAATGTGTGCTTTACTGACAAACTACGGGCCCTGAACAAAGATTTTGTGGTGTGACACTGGAAGGAAGAGTATGTTCCCTAATGCAGAGGGTCTGCATCCCAAACCATCCCTCCACTGGCCCACCAGCTGCTTAGCAATGGGAAACATATGGACCCATCTTCCAGCTTGCTTGGGGCACGCTCCACGGTGGTCTAATCCCAGCTCTTTTCCATGCCTCCTTGGGGGTGCGTCCTCCTTGTGTATGCAATTCCCTAAGAGCWGCACGGGGCGCACGGCAGAGCTCTGCCTCTTGCAGGGCTTGGGGCTGCTGCTTTCTTTGGCTCTCAACGCTGCTCCCGCGGCCAAGCGCGCGGACAACTTACAGGCCAAGAATGTCAAACTGACCTCTCCTGCCTGGACTTGGGGATGGTTCAGAGATGATTATTTTTTTAGGAGCTGGGTGATATCCTTTCTCACTCTCTGCCAACACGAAGAGTGTCCATGACTCTCCCTTGAAAGTGGTGTCTCAATCTCCTGAAATGACTTTAGGAATATTCAGCGCAATGAACCTGCGTTTCAGCTTAGGACTTGTTCTCCAAAGGGAAACTGAAAACTGGGTACAAATAAGAAATGTTGTGAGTACTGATAGTAATAGCAAGCATTCATTTTATTTTCTGACGTAAATCCTCCTATACATGGTGACTCCCAAGAGCTTTCCAAGAGCATGGATAGCTCCTCTGACCACTCACTCAGACTGCCGGTAGACAGGACATATGTTGATAGCAAGGCAAAAATATATTGGTTGGCTAGTTTACCCACTGAAAAGAATGCAGACTGGAAGTGATAAATGCAACTTTTCATTTAGGACAAGTTTGTCAAGTTATTTTGACCAAAATAGATGAGAGAGAGAGAGAAAAAAAAGAGCTATTTAGAAATACAAAGTTTTGATTTTGAAATTTTTCTGAAGGAAAAATGTTTTTGAGGGCGGGGAGAGGTAAAGTATGCCAAAGAATTTATTATTGAAATTTGCTTACATTTCAGTTTAGAAACCAAAACAAACCTAATCAAATTACAAAAGGAAATGGGACATTATGGGTCAATTTGAAAAAACTTTTTTTTGGACCCAGTAATCCTGTCTTCTTTCAGAAATCCTAAACATACCGATAATGGAACTATTATCAACCTTCAACCATTATCACCATGGTGTCATCATTAAACATTTCACCAAAGAGATGCACATTTTAATGATTAATATTCCTTTGTGCATCTGTTTTAGATCAGTTGTGATAGTCACAAAAGCTACTGCTGTCCAGAGGTCAGCAGTTTGCACATCTAAGGTCATTAAAAACAGACAATGAAGTCTTTAAAGTGAGGAAATAACGTTCAGCTATGGACATCCCAGTTCCTGCATGGATGTTCCTAGATGTAACTCCCGTACAAATACATTTTTATTAGCAGGAATAACAAATAATGAATTATTCCCACATGATCATATTCCTGCATTCTCTTTTGTTTTGGTATTTGCTAACGGCAACAAACTGCTCAGTTTGCTTTTCATCAGAGGCCTTTTCTGCTTGATTTTGTAAGCACCCCCAAATGTAATGGCAACATCTGTCTGGTGGGACCTATTCTGCACCCTGCCAGGACCTGGGGTAAAGCAGGGGTATTGCAGTCAACCTTGGTAGTTTCTCTCCAAATCTTCAGGATCCAAACTCCAATGCATATCAAAAAACAAAAGGATGGTTCTGTTTTGTGCAGGGAATGAAAAGGAAAACGTGAAATAATGATAATCAAAGAGTAGGCATGAGTGAAAAGCTTGCTAATGCTGAAGCTTTCCAGACTGCTCATGTCCCTGCAGAAATGAAGAGGGAGGTTTCTCATGGGAAGGGAGAAACCTGCAGTGTGAACAGGCCAACCCAGCACTGGTAGACTCAAGAGAGAGAGACAGTCAAAACGGAGTGGAGGAACAGCCACTGCAGCAGGAAGGACAGAGCCTTGTGAAGGAAGAAAACAAGCTCTGGGTGCAAGGATCRGTAAAGGTACAGCAGTGATGGCTCCAGCTCTCTGAAACAGAGGATCCTGGTGTGACAGATCTCCCTCAACAGCATTGAGACTAGACACTCAACCCTAATGCAAACATCACTACTCAATGTATTACTCTGCAAGACCATTAAAAATGCCTGCACCATTGCCTGGATAGCATTTTTTAATGCCAAGCAATAGAGGGGCTCAGGTCACTAGACYGAATAGGGAAAGGGACAAATTCAATGGGAGGTGCTTGGGAACAGAGATGGATTTAAGGCATCTTTTGAACAGAGTAGGTGTGAGAAGAGTGGACATCGTGGCTAGGGATAAAATGGGGGTGTTACCAGAGATATCCAAGGAAAGAAGGTTCTAACGTTTTCATCCAGTGGGGATTTCTAACCCCCAAGATCTTCTGCTGCCCTGTGACTGGTGCAAAGTAAATGTTAAGTGTTGCTTGGGTGCTGGTGGAGGTAGGACACATGATCGCATGTATCAAATGGAATCTGCTTTAATGCAGTCCAGACCAACTTTCAGCCAACCTGAGAATCCTACTGCTGGAGAGTTTGATGGGAAAAGAAGGAGGAAAAACAGGTTCCGAAACTGCTTGAGGCTGACCCAGTCTCTCTAGTCACTGTCTTCAGAAGCAAAGTGATATATCTTCTGCTGTGCCAATTTTTTGAATGCATGTGGTGGAATTTCCTCCTTGGTGACCACAGTTAGGAATAAAATAAAATAAACAGTCCTTCATCGCCTGTGAGCTGCTGCATCCACAGAGGGCAAGTCACTTCTGGGATATAGAGGGACAAGGACGAGAGGCATGGATTTGGAAATGACAAGAAATGAATAGGGGGAAAGAAAATTGCCTTTCCTAGCTCATTTTTTCCTTCTGTGATGCTTGACCCAGTCACTACAGTGACCACAGCTGAGTGCTTGATAGGCGGTATGACTCACGTTTGGCACTGGAGCAAGGTTTAGTCCACATTTCAGCACCAGCTGATGTGGGCCTCGGGGTTGTGATGCCCCAGAGAGCTGGGGAGCTGTTCTCAGCTAGGTTTGGAAGGAGAGCAGTTTGGGGAGACCCTTACACAAAGAAATGTCAGGGGACAAGACCTGCTCATGAAACGAACCACCTCGTACAAATGTGAGCAAACACTTGGAGGTGGGAAGTGGCATTTATTTATGGTTTTAGACACTTTTCCATAGAGATGCCTGTGGCATGACTCAGAGGAGTCCAAACCYAGTGCTGATATCACAGCATGAGGCCGTATAGATGACACGGTGGCAACTGCGAGGGCAGAGTCACCAGTGGGGTGCAGGCGGGCTGCCTTCTCCACTCACTTCTCCAGGTGGGAAGTGTGATGTGCCACTAGTGTTGCCAGCAATAACATCAGTGTTATCACAGGAGACTGCTTGCCCAGAGAACTATTTGTCTGGTGAACCTTCAGAAGATATTAATTGAGCGTAAAGCTATAAATGAGCACAATGWTGGTCTCCCAAGCACCCAGATCATCATAGAGCTCCAAAAGAGGAGGAAATTCAGCTGGATCACAGAAGGAATATGGTGATAAAGGCAAGGGGAAGACCTTTTGGTGAGAAGTAGTTCAGGTTGTTCAGCACATACACAGGCTAAAGGTGAAAGACACGTCTGACCACCTGTCTGTCAGAGGGAAAGCAGTAAAGATAGAATGGAATTACTTAAGCCACAGCATGATATAGGTACAAAATTAAATGACTGCAAAGTAGGCATGGACCTGTTCCTGCTGGAAACAGTAAAGTTTTGAACAGTGGGATATACTGGAATACTTGCCCCGAGCTGTTGGCCGCAGAGGCCAGGGATTTGGATAAATGTAAGGTTTGATGCTGGATTTTGAAAGGGATCATGCAACAAGGTTATCTGCAGCAGAAGTAGCTCCTTAAGGTAAGAGGACCTTTCTCAACGTGGAGTGCCACCTACTCCAAACRCATGTGTCAGACAGCTACTCACAGTGTGCACACCACAGAAGCATAGAAGGTTGCAGACAGGTGGCAAAACAGGCTGAGGAAAAAGAATATGAAGGRTTAAAAAGGAGGCATGCCCTTGAGGGACCGTGTGCTAAGAAATACCAGAAGAAACCTGACTTATGTCTGTGCTAATGATAAAAATGCATCYGGCAATGCCTATAGCTGCTCTGCTGTAACACAAATTCATCTGTAGGTCACAACTAGTCTTAGCAAAGCCAAATAGAAGGGTTGCAGAGTAGAGGTGTGTTGAATGCACTTGATGGAATGGCAGACCTATCACGCTTGTGTTTATGTCGCCCTCCAACTGCCTGCCTCCAATAACCAGCCCCCTTTGAGTGRTAAAGGCTTGTGAGTTGGAGTAAATGATTTTAGACCCATGCATTGGGTTGCTGATCTTAGAGAAACCTTTGACATCTCTAAGTAAAGCTGATGGATGGGAAGTAGGAGTGCCAAGAGCAAAGGGAAGAACCTTTCTCAGCTGAATGTGTGGAATTAATCCTGAGATGTTGACCACCACTTTCAATGTAAACAACCCATGCTCGCCCTCCTGCCCTCTCCGCCTTTGACTCAAACAGCTTCAGAACTTTCCCAAAGATCTGTTTTGAATGTAAATACTTTCCCTTGTCCTGTCATTACAGCAGGAAATGGAAACTACCCATGTCCTGGTTCTCCTGACCTTTAGGGAAGTTCAGGGATCCATCTGGTAAGGAGAGCAGCAGCTACATCGCCCGCTGGAGCCACCAGTGGACAGGAATGTGGACAGGACCAGCTTTCTACATGCCCATGGACAATAAAGGGAATTGAGGCACCCACCTCATATACAGACACCTACCCATGGACAACTACATGTCAGGGCATCTATGAGCTACTACCCCTAATCTCTTTGTATGCCTGCAAATCATGTACTGGCTTATTATACAGGTATGGATGAGAAGGAAATCACTACCAAGGAGGTACTTATGGAAGGTATCTAGGTAGGCAGCAAGATGGCTTCAGAAGTGAAAATATCATTTTTGTTCTCACAACACTTGACATAAGAAGGGCTGAAGCCATAACCAGAGCTCGTGTGCATTGCTAAGGATCTCAGGTAGATCAACCCTCAGAGTCCTGAAAGGCTGTGACCATGTGGTGTCTCTGGACATGGAGTACCACACAATTCCACCCCAGCAATGCTGCATTTGCAGTGCAGAAGAGAGGGAGAGAAATGCAATGCCTGAAGAACCCTCTGTGCTGTCCCTTTTTCCTCCTATATCGCTGAACAAGCAGCTCTGAGTAAGGAATAAATTACAAGCAAATCCTATAATATGAGTGTTTTTGTTCTGTTTCCCCACGTCCCCAGTCTGAGCACATTATGGAGGCAGGTAGACGAGTCTGGGGCAGGCTGCCAGCTTGACTTTACAACACATCCTCGCTGCTTTTCAGATAAATCCTACGGAAGGGGACCTGGGAACAGAAGTAACCTATGTCTGAAAAATCTTTTCTGATGCAGTCGGAAAAGCAGCTCCTAAAGAACTCGGCTTTAAAAGCAGAGGTTTCCAAGCTGGGCTGCATCCAGGCCCTCCACTGCCCATGCTCAAACTAGGTCAGCGAGTGGCTGATGGTGCCCTCCTGTTATGCCCGTGCCTGGTGCCTTTCCAAAGTGCATTTTCCAAATCACGTGTGGGGTGGGAAGAGCAACATCACAGTCCTGCTATCTGACCTGTGGAAGAGGTCTTTCATGTAGGACAAGAAACGTCACCCCTGTCAGCTTCACCAGGTACTTTGGGGCTCGAGGMTGACGGTGACTCGCTGGGTTTCAGGAATCCCCATCTGTGATSCCCATCACTATCCATGGCTGGTTCTCAGTGCTCTATGATACTGGTACTAGGAAACCTGCAGTTGGAAAACTGCCGGGGATGAAATGTGAAGAAGTCTGCTGTGCTGGCTGCCATCCATCTGCCCTGGCACTGGAGAGGTGGCAGCACCTGACTCTATACCATCCTCCTGCTGTAGCAAGGCTTTCCCAGTCCTTTTCCTTGTGGCATTGCTCTAATCCCCCTTGGACCCATTGCCATGGGCCAGCATGCCATGAAGCTACCCTTGGTTCTTATTGAGCACTCCAGCAAATCATCTGTTTTAGACTTAGAATGTGGATTTCCCTCTAAAGGATGTAGTGGTGGCTGTGCCCTGCTCAAGCAATGTTTGCACTATTGATGCTGGAGTGGGGGATCTGCAGGGCTTACCTAAGCATTTCTTTCTTTCCCACCATGGACATCTCTAAGAACTTGCAGCTTGCTTCTTGTTGGCTCATTCTGAGATCATGCGGGTCAGTGCTGCAACAGTCTTACAGACACCAGCAGGGAAACAGAATATTTGGGGTTCTTCTGTTCAGGAGACCAGCCTAGACAACCCCTGTGATTTCTTCTATCCTTTATCTCGCAGAGGAAAATCTGGATCTGATTTGCTATGTCTAAACAAAAGAGGTCCAGGTATTATTACAGGACTTGGACCCAAGTGGCACCAAGTAGCTCATGTTCACAATACTAAAAACAGCTTCTAGGACAAGTTTGTCTTGGAGATAGCCAGCTGGAACCAAGGCTAGAACACGGGAACAAATGAGCAATGTGGAAAACCAGGTACTGGCACTTTCCTCCTAGTCCTTTTACCCTGATAGCCGTAAGTGCTAAACCCACTGAAAGCAATGGAAAGGGCATCTTGGACTTGACAGGGGCAGGGATTTGTACCCCCTCAGAGCTATACAAAAGGAAGAGCAGGAGCATCTCCATCCCATAGCAGCCAGTTTGAGTCTCGTAGAGCTGGGAGTGAACCTTGTTCCCCAGCCTGGGTACCACAAAGGCCAGGTAAAATCCAAATTGGTTGGGTGTACTCTGGGACACAGGCTCSACAAGTGAGGATTTTTCTGCTATTGGAGAAAGGAGAGGGGAATAAAAGTTGCATTTCCCAGGTTTTCATGACTGTGCTGTGAATTACAACAGGTTTGACACATCACAGTAGGGAGGAATGCCCTCTCCYGAGTGAGCTGGCAGTCCCTTCTCTGCCACCAGATCCTGTGGTTCTCTGGCTCTACTCCAAACGCATTAGCTAAGGAGCCCTCTCAGAGAAAGGCTATTCATTAGGAGTAACTAAAAAGCCATATCCTGTTCCAGCCTCTCTACTAAATCCATCCTTGGGCTAATCACACCCGTGAATTACAAGGCAGGGAGAAGTACAGCCTTCTGGTTTGGTGTGACAGGTTTCTTAGAGCACTGAGGCAGATAAAGCAGGACAGACAGAAGTAGCCAGCCTAACAGTACTAGAGAACTACCAACTGACTACACGGACATAAACCATGTTTCTCTAGCTGAAAATAATGATGAACAATGTTCTAATAGATTGATTTCTATCTCTTAAGATATCTCGGTGTGTTCTCCTTCTGTCTATTTAGTTGTTTAAGTTACAGAGCYAGCTCATGTTGCATAGGAAAATCTGAATTTTACTGCTCTGCCACTCAGGCAGCTTTCCTTATAACCCTGGTGAGCAAATTATTGATGCAATTAATCAGAGACCACTTTTGTGTTGCATGGTCTGGAAGCTGCTCTGGAGGGACGAGGGTATTTGGGGACGTCTCTTCAGTAACAGGTGCTTGGAGAGCTTTGGAGGGAAAGTGTCATGAAGGCAAAGCATTTAGAAGTCAAAGCCCACCATTCACTGTCCCTAAAGGCGTTTTAAGGGAAATATTTGCAGCAAATAACAATGGCAATTAACTGCCAAATTGGAAAGCAAGCTCTCCTGTGGAAGCAGCCAGCTGCTGAGCTTTGAAGCAATTCCTCATGAAGTGCCCTTGCTACCAAATCCCCAAGCCCCCTCAGCCACAAACAAATTAAAAGCAGGCGGGGAAACAGAAACAAGACCATAAAACACCATGACAGCAATAGGTGCTTAGAAATACTCCCATGAGCTTGTGAGTTAGGAGAGRGCTGGCAATTACATTTTGGGGCTGGGCAAGTTCTCTCTTGCAAGGGCCACCTCAGGCAACTCCAAAGCACTACCATCTCAGGGGTGCTGGAGACCCAAAGCCCTTAATGCCACAGCCAACAGTGGTTTCTACTGAACATCTAGAGCAAGAGCTTTCYGGGAAGTCATACCATATCCTAGACAATGAAGATGCTAAATGAACACAATTAAATTGCAGAATTAAGGGCTCAAAAAATAGACATGGCCAAAGTGAAAGCTGCATTCGCAAAGCTTTTATTTCTTACATCTACAGTCCTTAATTTCATGCTCTGTTTCTCTACTTGCCTGCCGAACCAGTTGCACAGGAAGGGCTGGTGTTCAGCTGAGGGACAGCTATTCAGCACCTCCTTTCTGGCCAACACTTCACGCTTTACAGACTCATCCTATTCATGTCTCATCGTGGTGATGGCCAAATAATTTGCAGCCATACATCATTTTCATAGTTCCTCTAGGAAAGAAAGGTCCTTTTGACCCATTTTCCTGTTCTACCTACAAAGCAATATCAAGTAGGCTTCTATTGTGGGTGTACAGACAAGATCCACTAGTGCCACAGTGTTATGGAACACTTCATATCCTTAAAGTGTAACTCCTATCAGCTCCAGTTGGAAGTGTCAAGCCTCAGCACGCCAGGTATCATATTTGGCTGCAGGTATCATCCTTGGAGACTGTAGATGTCTCCAATGCACATCTAAGCTAGTGCCTTTGGCTTCATTCAAAAGTGCTGGGGAGACACAGGTGTTTTTGAGATGGGACTCATCTGACTGGTTTAGATGGCAATGTCAGATGACATGAACTGCAGCCTCAGAGTATCTGTCTTTCTTTACTGGTTATCTCAGAAGCTGAAGAGTGATTAGCTGAAGGCTGTGCAATGTTGGTGTCCACTTTAAGTAAGATCCCATCTCCTGAAATGGGTTTGACATTGAAGGAAAAAGTGTGGGAATGTGCAATAAAAAGGAGACTGYAGAGGGGCAGAAATCCTTATCAGCAACAAAAAGGG
The DNA here is from genome assembly GCF_003342845.1 of Nothoprocta perdicaria. NCBI lineage: Eukaryota > Metazoa > Chordata > Aves > Tinamiformes > Tinamidae > Nothoprocta > Nothoprocta perdicaria. Next base: position 1,548,563 of record NW_020455843.1, on the reverse strand, counting down.
ATCCAGGGATTGAGAGACAGATACAAAACTCATTGCTCTCCAAACTCCTTCTCCAGCAAAGTCCAGTTTTGCCAACCTACTCAGCCTTGCCAGCATCTCAGAAACATGCTTTCATTGAAGTTGTCTGTATTTGCCTAATTCCTGCACTTTCCTGACARAAAGCATCTCCCATCCCCAGTGGGGTAAAACACTAAAGTTCCTACTCAAACACATGGTACTGTTAGAGCTTTTTGAATTCGAAGCTGTCACCATAACACTTCCTGTAGGAGCCGAATATTGTGGTTTTTTCCCTGCCATGTTTCATCTCATTTTGTCTTGGATTTGGCCGAACAAATCCAAGAACAAAATCTTGGATTTTGTTCCAAGATCCAAGAAATCCAGAACAAAAGCAGACTGATACATGGAAAAGTTTATCTAACAGATAATGTTTAGCACCAGAAACTGAGACCTTATACCAGAAGGGTCCAGCAATCTTGATGGGACTATAACCRCTATCTGGAAAACACCACAGTCACCACACCAACTAAAAGTCCTATTTAATCAATATGAGGACAATTTGGTYTGCTTTTCCAAAGAAATACATTTATTTTCTTAAAATTCATGAGCATAAGCGATACATGTATTCACTAAAATGAGCACACTTCTAATTAAGACTGCTCATAGGTTGTATAAAGCTCTTAAAACACCACTTGTTAACATGTTGTAGTTGCAAGTACCTAGTTAATGCTCTTTGTTGTGACAAAGCTAATTACAAACAAGCTGGTAACATCAGACTAAATAGCCACCCATACCAAAGAGCACCTCCGCCCTTCCACCCACTCTTTGTTATGTCCCATTAAAGAGACTATCAGAATTAATTAGCAAATATTTACTCAAATATGCATTAATGAAGATAGATCTGACTTATTAAAACTCCTTCACAGAATATCTAGGACAAAGTTTTGTGCATTCAAATGTAATAAAACCTTTGGACTCAGCTTAGTACAGATATAGTATTAAATGGTACCATTTTCATTTTGCTTGCAAAATGCTTGGTGAGAGTTTTATAATTCACCCACTGAATCACGGTCGTGTAAAGTTTTCCTATTATTTTTTTCTATTTTCCCCATTTGTAGTGCATCCATTATAGCAACTGCTTCAAGATACGTCAAGGCAGAGCAATACAAAAACAGAAACTTGGCTTTAAATAGTTTATTTGGTGGCTGGCTGGCTGGACTGGAAGCAGAGTAAACCAGTATATAGGTCATGGGAGATCTGGGTCCTATTCCCAGACACTTCACTGAGTCACTACACTACTTTAGCCAAGCAGAGATAGAACATATATTCAAACTTGGGTTTATGTAGAACATATATTATATATGTGTGTATATATATATATATAGAACATATATATACACACATATATAGAACATATATTATAGAACATATAAACAAACTTCAGAAGCAGAATGGTGCACCTCTGGCAAAATGTCCTAAAACCCTATATATGTTTCTGACCTTATACATAGAGTAATGAGCTGGCAAGAGACCATATAGACTCAGCTGAGCTAAAAAAAAAAAAAAAAATCACTTTTTGCTAGCTATTTCTGCACTAGGGGACAAGGAGTCAATCAGTGCTGCCAAATGCCTTAACTATCCCATTGCTCTGGAGTCCGGTTATCCACACGCCTGCTTGCAATTCTGCAAAATGCCACTATGTTCTCCTCCACTTTTTCACACAGTCCTCTCTAGCCATGCACACAGTAAATGCAGATTGTTTTCCATCTGTACCCCTCTATGCAGGATAGTCCTCCAGTGCTGTCCCATTAGGCTGTGTGACCCAAGACTGTTCCACATGTACCCTATGCTACGTCCACCACACAGATCCCTGCCATCATGCCCAAGAAATGACATTCATGTGGACCGCGGCACAGTCCTAATGTTATTTCAGATACTCTGCTGTGCAGTAGACAGTCAYAGGAGGACAGGCTTTGATGTCCATGTGCATAAGCACCTCTTCACACTYTACTCTAGGGAGCAGGGATTTGCATGGGAAGGGAACTGCTTGTAGAAAGATGGGGTCACTGGTAGGTATCAAATCAAAAAAAGAGGTTTGCCAGGTCCTCCATATTTTATTGCAGAAGAAAAAGGCAAGGAATCTTTACTGATACCTGTCTGTTAGTGTGTCAATAATTAGATAGGCAATGGCTCTGCAAAGAGGTCTCCAGGCAGRAGAACATGGTCCAGACTGTCCTACCAGCAACACAACCTTGCTCGATCTTCRCTGTGGCTAGTTCACCAGACATAGCAGGCACAAAGCAGGCAGAGGAGGTGGGAGGACACTGAGCTGAACTTTCTTCATGGGTTCTTGTGCTTTCTTCTTCTGGACTCAGCCAGAAATACCACCAGGTGAATGGCTGTTTCCATGAGATGGCAAACTAATCACTTCTGATGGTGTTATCAGTGAGAACACAAACACATGGGCATTTCTCTGGCCTTCCGCAAGGACGGAACAGAGAATAAAAGCACAAAGACTGATTAAGCAACAAAAAAAATGTCAGGTAAAGTGATGAATTTGACTTCTCTCCGACACTTTAAGAATAGATTTGAAAAACAGGTTAGGAATGGTTTAGGGATAAGTGACCTTTACCTGAGAGAGGGTGATTGGCTGGAAGAACCATCTACCCCTAGTGATGCAACTAATTTATGGCAGTTTGGCATCAGCTCCCAGGATGGTGATGTCCTGTGGTGGAAAGATGAGAGAAGACTCTTGTCTCTTGCCAGAAAACATCTCAGGTGGATTAAATGGGAACATGGCATCTGAGAGGYTTTTGAGATTCTCTACTGACTCTTTGCTGACTTTAAGTGAACATATACTTCCTGTGGACCAGACATCACTGGGGAACATGTGGTAGATGGATTGCATTACATTTTCTCCAATTCATTTGATTTCATACCTTGATTCTAGCTCAGCTCAAGGTTCAGACAGAATATGTTCCCCACACCAAGCCAATTATCCCAAAGCAGTTGTGTGTATTTTTCCATGCCAATTCTGCCTCTTCCACCATGACTCGGGAAAGTTCAGGAGATATGAGAGACTTCGCTGACCATGGAAATAATTGCAGCATCTCTTTCTCCACTCTGCTCTTAAATCTCACTTTTGATTAGCTCAGCCTGTGCACAGGAAGACCAAAGAAGTTTCATCTCCTGCAGAATTATGTCTTGTGGTGCACATTTGGTGAGTATTTTCTTATCTCTAACTAGGGGGGAGCTTACACCCCAATCTTCCTTAAGTGGGGAAGAATATATAAGTTCCTGCTTCTTTGCTTATCTGCCTGCTGTCACAAAACTTGTAGAAACTTTACATACTGGAGACCTTTGCCACTTTCTCACACGTGATTGAGATTGATGATGTAGTTCAACAAATAGTGGGGAACAATGACATAAGCCCCCCCCCTTTTTTTTTTAATTAGGAAATCAAGGTAAATGCTCTTCTATCAGAATAGAACTATATTCTCCTCCTCTGCCAGAGCAGACTTTGTTTCCTCTCAGATGTAGTTCTGCATGAATGGTCCTGCCCATCATCCATTTTATAAAGGAAACAGTTACTGAAGTCTCAGCACTGCTGTGTTTCTGAGGGTCTATCTTCCACAAAACTCTTTGGGAAAAGATTTCTGTTGCATGAAAAATAGTGGCTAGAAAATTAAYTTTATTTTGGCTTGAAGGAGACCTTTCTGAACCTGGTCTGTGTAGCAGCYGTCTTTTCCTTGAGACGCAAGGGAAAAAAAAAAATCCAGGATGCTGTTTTTCTGACTCATATCTGGAAATGAATATCAGCATCCACCACAAACAGCCAAGTTACCACCTTAAGGGAAATACAAGACCATGAATATGGAGGACTATTGCTTATAATGATTCCATTCCTCTGCAGCATAATGCATTTTCTCRTATTATACCAAGGTCTCAAGTCATTTGTGCTCTGGGTTACGCCTGTATGGAAGAAGGGTAAGACAGAGGAAGTCTTGGGTTGTGGTCTTCACCCTTGCATGACTTTTGCTATGGGTTCTGGCCTGCATTTTCCACATTGGGCTTGACTTCTAACCAAATACAACAAATACCACTGGTGAGAATCCACCCCTTGGCTGGACCGTGCTTGCTAAAAACCAAGAGGCATGGGGGAGCATAAATCACCATCCTGGGTACTCGTTAGTGCACTCTTGATCTCAAGCGATGATGGTTTCCTCCTGGATGCTCCTGGGGTTCTGACAGAGAAGGGCTTTGCCTCTGCTCCTAACATTGGCCCGTATGGGACCCTAGATGCTCCCCTGACTCCATACGGTAACTGGGTACCAGAGTCTTTCAGGACTTCACCTCTTGTTGAGCAAAMAGCTTCTTAAAGCGTCTCATTAGCCAGGCAAACTGCTGATCACGTTAAGACTCCAGATGATGGCATCCTGTGCTTGGGGACACGTGTCGCCAATCCGTGAGTGAGCCGAATTTCTCGACTGTTAAATAGGCTGAATTTGAGAGTTTGGGCCGATTTAAAGAAGCCTGCCTGTAGATTACCCAAGCACGGCGAAATTATCAACAATGCTTGATAGGCACTGTTATTCAAAATTACTAGTTATTGCAGCTTCTCAGTGCTGTTGTGATAAATAGTATTTSTGTTTTCCTAATGTGAAAACTATTCTACCAAAAGATACAGAGATGTTTGCAGACTAACACAGGTGCCAGTGCCAGAATGGACTTATCTATTAGAGATTTCTATGTTGAACAGAGCTGGGAGTCTTTTCTTCTTATTATTTTTCTTCAGTTGAATAACTTATTTATTCCTATAAAGTATAGTCAGTTCAATAAAACCTTTTGCAATTTTATGTCAGATAGAGAGAGGAAAAAAAAGTCAAAACATTTCATTTTGATATTTTTGAAACACTTTTTCCATTTCAATGGGATGGTTCATTTCAAAGTTTATCTAAGCATACTATTTTTTTATTTTTTTTTAAATAAACTCCCCTTCACCCTTTTTCTAAAATGAAACAATTTGTTTCATTTCAGGTTAGGGAAAACATACTAGTCAATCGAAAGTGAGTTTTGTTTCTCAGCAGCATTTAAAAGTACATATCAATATTTTTTCTTGTTGACCCAAAGTGATTTCTTTTAAAGTTTCTCCAACAGAAAAATTATAAATATGATTGTGCTTAAGCATTCACAGTCCCCTTCTCAAAGAAAAACAAATCCAAGGTGTTCCAGCATGCAGATTTAAAGGGAATTTGCCCGTTTGCCTGAGTTTCAACCTCAYGTTTTAAGCTGTAAACTCAGTTAACTGCAGATTAGAACTTACAGAAGTTTCTGTTCTCCACTTTAATAGCATTGAATAAGCCTCAAATTTGAATAGGAAATTGCAATTAATAACATTGGGGAGGAATGAAATTGGAGTCAGCATATTTTTCAGTCATAAAATAAATGAACTTTTTCTGTGTTTGTTATATGCATAATAGAGCAGGAAGCAAAGATCAAAGCCGTGTTTATAAAGAACTTGGCAAGTTACGCACTCAGAGGRAGCAAATGGGTTCACAGGAGAAGCTCAAGAAAGAGGTTTGGATTTTTTCCTGGTGTAAATCAGTATTTTGCCCTTGACATCAGTGCAAGAGCAGTGATTTACCTGAGTGGAGGATCTGGCTCAAGAGCTTCAAGGGAGGACACTTGTGGAGAAACAAAGCATTTGCCTACGGTTCRTGCTTTAGTCCTAAAATACTGGGAATAACTCCCAATCCAAATTCCYAGCTTCATTAGCTATAGGACAGAAAGTCGGGAGTAAGATTTAGAGCAAGCTCCCRTCTGTCTGAGGGGCCCAGGAGACAAGAACTGCGTTGGCGCTGTGTGCAAAAGCCCTAAAGAGATCAAAGAACCTGTCCAAAGAGATCAGCCTTCAAACACTGGCATCTCCAAGCTTATGKGCTCTGCAGGCTACAGAAATCCTCTAAAACAACTGAGCGTGGAAAGGGAAACCAAGGCACAGTCAGCACAGACAAGTCACTAGGGTCTTAGAGCAAGAGAAGCCCTGAGCAGCTCCCTGTCCCAAATCACACCATGCACTTCCATGATGACATAAGGCAAAACCTCCATCAGCAGCAATGGTTTAACCCCTACAGAGAGCTGAAATACACTCACCAAATCCCATCCTGATCAGGACACAGARGCAGCAAGCACAGAAAAGCAGCATGAAAAGACCAGACCTTTCATGGTCAGCCCACCAGCCTAGAGAGACCCGAGCTATCAAGGCATCACTCATCCCTGGGCTGAATTATCCCACCTGAGAACCAGTTCCTAATTGGGTGGTCCCAATTAAGTGCCTAACAGGCCTGGGTTCCTGCTGCATCTAGGRCAGAGAGCTGGAGTGTAGAACGGTCTAAATTATCCCCTTGGCCATGGTGCTCATTTCCATTCTCCTGAGAGGGAGCCTTGGGTTAAGAGGAGCTTTACAAAATCCTAATAAAAAAAAATGCATACTTGGCTAAAACATCATGGGTTATCCAAGCACAACCGCAGAGGCCCCGGCGGGGTCTGGGGACACACCAGTTCCCCCCAGCAGACAGAGCCTCGGCCAATGTAGCAGCCCCCCTACTTTGCGGAGCTCTGCCCTAAGGGCAGCACCTTCCATAGGAGGTTCTTTGAACTTCTCCTTTGCCCCCACCAGTTTCAGCTACATCGCTCCGCAGGGTTAACCCCGTCTCTGGGGAGGACATGCAAGATTTTAGTAACTTGCCCAAGCTTACAGCTGACCCCGCTGTGGCCTGGCCGAGCGAGATGGGGCAGGAGCAGCTGCTCCCCGCTGTGGTCGCCCAGGACCATCCGGCCAGTGCAGATAAGAGCTGGTCCTGCTCCCGCTCCCCGCACGGCGTCAGCATCCCAGGAGGTCAACAGCGACAGGCAAGGCTGGGACCCACCCCAGCCAGACYGAAAGGGACACTTCCTCACCAGACCTGCCTTTCTCCTCCTCCTCATCCCCACAGCACAAAGCAGATCCCTAACCACAGGCTCAGGGGCGATGGAGATTCCCAAATCAGGAGGAAAGCAGARGAAGGGAGACAGGGGCTGCAAAGTTTTTTGGAGATGTCTGTCATAATTACAGCCTGTTTGAGACAACTCTGCTCTCCTCTCCATTCTTAACTCCACTAATTAAATTGTGGAATAAATAATTAATCAAACCAATGACTTTTGCTATTTTATTCAGCTGCTATTTATTTTGAGTGGTTGGGAGAACCTGATTAATAAACATTGAATAAGTTCTAATTAATTCAATCAGTCTCTTGCTGACTTGTTCACCTATCKGTCATCTATCACTTGACTCCAGGCACGAATTGTGTCCAGGTTTGTCCCTGGGAGCAGCTTCCTGGGGGCACAGCCACAGGCAAGGGGATTGGCAAGGAGAATGGAGTTACTTACCGAAAGGCAGGACGAAGAAGAAAGGGAACCAGCAGAGGATGAAAACGCCCACGACAATGGCTAGAGTCTTGGCCGCCTTCTTCTCGCGGGAGAACTTGAGGAGCCGCACAGAGAGGGAGCTCCTGAAGTTGTGCCCCTTGCTCCGGGTGCTGGAGAGAGGCTCCTCCAGCACGCTCCGGCAGTGGATGCGCAGCACCACTTCCATGGATTTATTCCTCTCCTTCTTGACTCCTGCCTCCAAGCTCCGGGTGGTCCGCCTGGCCACCACGTAGATCCTGAAGTACATCACCAGGATGACCATGAGGGGCAGGTAGAAGGAGAAGAGGGAGGAGAAGAGGGCATAACCTGGCTCCTCTGTGATGCTACAGATGCTTTCGTCCGGCGGTGGGGGCTCCTTCCACCCCAGCAATGGTCCAATGGAGATGACCATGGARGAGAGCCAGACCACCACCAGGATGACCCCAGCCTTCCTCTCTGTCATGATGGTGGGGTACTTGAGAGAGTACTTGACGCCGATGTACCTGTCCACGGAGATGATGCACAGGCTCATGATCGAGGCGGAGCAGCAGAGCACGTCCACCGCTGCCCAGATGTTGCAGAAGATGCGCCCGAACACCCAGAACCCCAGCACCTCCAGGGTGGCCGAGAAGGGCAGCACCGTGGTGCTGAGCAGCAGGTCGGCGATGGCCAGGTTCACGATGAAGTAGTTGGTGACCGTCTGCAAGTGCCGGTTGCAAGCCACGGAGAGGATGACCAGGATGTTGCCCACGATGGCCGAGAGGATGAAGGCGGCCAGGAACACCCCGACACCCACCGCCTGCACATCCAAGGCGAAAGTCAGCGTGGTGCCATTGCCCCCGGCGGCCTCCTCGCCGCGCAGCCCCCAGGACCCGTTGGCGCCGCTGTGCCCCGTCCCGTTCCCACTCAAGCTGGCATTGCTCAGCTCGGGGAAAGTCATTGTAGAGCGAGTCCCAGCTCCATGGAGGGCGACGAGGCGGCGGCGGCCAAAGCGATGCCGAGGGGCAGCCCCCCCGGCATGATCCCCGCTGCACCCCCGCGGCCACCCGCTGCTCCCGGGCAAGGAGAGGAGCGGGAAAAAGGGAGGCCCCCCCGCCCGCCGCCCCCTCTCCCCTCTGCCAAGGGGCTTCACATGGGCCGGGGGCTGCGCCGGCGGGGGGCAGGCAGCCCGCGGCCCCCCCGCCGCCCTCGCACGCTCCGGGGGAGGCCGCGAGGGCTCCGTGGCTCCCGGCGCCTTCTCCCCGCTGCAAGGGAGAGCGCCGGGAGGGGAGGGAAGGGGAAGGGAAGGGGGGGCTGTGGGACGGGCTGAGGAGGAGGAGGAGGAGGAGGAGGAGGAGGAGGGACGGGGTTCGCGCTGGGGGAGGCGGGTGTCAAGAAGCTTTCGCGCATCAGGTGCTGCCGGAGCAGGAAAAGGAGGATGAGGAGGAGAGGGAGGGGACGGCGACTTTGCAAGGAGAGGCGAGAAACCCCATGCGGGCAGAGGCGCCACGGGGCAGAGGGGCGGGAATCCTCGTGGAGAGGGGGTTAGACACCCCTCGGGAAGGACGGACACCCCCGGCGGTGGCGGGGAGGCAAGTGGATGCTTGCGGGAGCAGGCGCGGAACCGTGGGAGAGGGAAGCCAGCCGTGGGATCGGGAACCGGCCCGTGGGAGAAGGAACCCACCCGTGGGAGAGGGAGCCCACTCAGGGAATCGGGAACGGGYCCATGGCAGAAGGAACCCACCTATAGGAGAGGGAAACCAAACACGGGAGCAGTCGGCCACTCGTGGGAGCAGGCGACGCCCTCGCGGGCTCGGGACCCCCCCCCGTGGGCTCGGGACCCCCCCGTGGGCTCGGACCGCCCCCCGTGGGCTCGGGCCCCCCGCGGAGCCGCGCGTGGCTGCGCCGCCCGCCGCCGCCGGGGGGCAGCAGAGGGCAGCGTTTGCCCGCGGCGCGGCCGCCCCGACGGCCCCGGCCCCCCCGCCCGGGGGCGAAGATTTATACACTAGAAAAACTTTATTTCCTTATTTTCCTCGACAATCATGTCAGGAAATGACACGATTTTTTTTCTTCTTTAATTTGTTTCTTCTTTAATTTATTTATCTTTTTTTTTTTTTCCTGTCCTGTAGGGATTTCACCCTCCTTCCCAGAACTACATTTTCGACCAAAAATTTGGAAACACGAGGAAACAAGACCAAATTCTGTATGAGGAAAATGATCAGAAGGACTTTTTTTTTTCTTTTTTAACCACCTTTTTACGTGACTTAAAAAAAAAAAAAAAAAAAAAAAAAAAAAACACAAACAAAACTCCAGATCCAAATACCCAATTCTTCAGGTCCAGTTACTCCTTTTCCCTACAATTTGACAGAAACAAGTCAGCCAGCAAAGTGAAGCATTGTTTCGTACTGAGATGCCAAGCCTGTCATGGGACCATCTCGATCCATRGAATTTTGTAGCTGCGTCTTGCAGCTACAGACGTTGCTGCCTAGATAAACCCATCTTGCCTAATCTACCCCAAAATAAAAAGTGGCACACAGAGATATGGGAAGTTATGCAAAATTGTGGCTGGGCTGAACTTTTGGCATAAAATGTGTTTCAAGTTACCTTTGGGGTTTGGAAAAGAGAGGCTCCTCCAGAAGAGGATGTGTTGAACGTCTCAAGGTAAAGCAGGAATAGGTCCTCCCATCAGCTGCACGAGCTCTTATCCCCTCTCATCCAAAGTCACTTTGTCCTCAGTGCTGAGAGCCCCAGACTGCTTGGGAGTGCARGGCTCTGATGGGACACTGGGATCTYGAAGCTCAACCCCACTGCTGTCGGGAAATGCAAAGTGAAGACAGATAAATTCAGTTCTGACCCAAAGCTGCCACTTTGGGGGAAATTTTATCCCTAGACCACCCCACTCCAGGCATTATCGTGCCTGGTGGAAAAGGGATGGAGGATCCCCGTGATGCAGAAGCATGGGATTCTCCCGTCTGTTCTAGCTCTGACCAGGACAGGCGTAGAGACTGTCCCGCTCTGTTACGGCAGCTCTGCAGTCCAACCCGGGGCTATTTCAGCTGATTGGAGCTAAGGAGGAACAGGTTTACATTAGCACCCTTAAAACCAAATAAAATGCTCCATGCAGGTCTGCACAGAGGAACCGAAGGGTCGGCGCAAACATGCACGGATTTGTGAGCGCCGGGACCCTTGCCAAGCTGCTGGGCTGGAGCTGGAAGGAAGCACGGCTCCTTCCCCCCCTTTTTGACATGTTACAGCCCTTTCCTCCCTCTTTTCCGTCCCCTTGCTGGGGGCAGAGTTCATCCCAGGACTCGGAATTTCAGGCAAGAGTAGCTCTCAAAGCAGTGAAAATGGGTTTTTTCTAAGTAAGAGGAAGGCACAGGAAGGACACAAGCTTGTGCCTGTCACCCATTGACTTCACACTGAGCTTGAGCCCCAGCTCCTATTCCCAGCTAACAACAGGTCTTTAAATGCATTTAAAAGAAAAGGGAAAAGGACTGGAAGTGATTGTAAGAGATGAGTCAAACCTGTGCTGCTGGAGGCCCAACTATCCCGTAAAATCAAGCACAACAACCCAAAAAGCCACCCTGAAATTACTGGCTTGTCCATTTGGCATTGCTGCAATGTTATTTTAAGCCAGTAAAAGCCAGGCTGCACTTTAAGTGTTTATGTCTTAATTAATGAGGTGAGGAAGGGAAATAGCTTTTGTTAACTGATTGAGGCAGGTGGAGGGGAAAAAAAATGAGACAACCCTCTTGTCACACCTACCTAAAATTGCCCAGAAATATATTGTATTTTGCCATTCCTGTTGGTTTTCTGCCCTCTTTGGACCATCCCAGCTGCTATTGCATCAATGCTGATACTACATTTGCTATTTTTTTTTTTTTTCATGCATGTAGATGTGTGTGCTTAGCTTTTGCTCTGGTTGGTTTTCAAGCCTTTGCAATCCCTTTGGGGCCACTTGCTGCTCTTCTGAGCAGTCGTTTAGTGTTATGAAGATGCTCTTCCTGGGCCTGGCCATGGGAAATCTCATGTACCTTCTAATACAGCAGAAAGGAGTTAAGGAATGGGCCAGATTTTCTTACATAAGGGGAAAAACTGTGAGTGTCACACTGATATTCATGCAAAAAAGTCAGGTACAGTGGAAGCCCAGGCCAGGCGGATAAGCACAGTTTATGGTTTGTTTCTGTTTGCTTTTTCAGTGGATATGTTGATGTCTTCAAAATGAAGCATTCCTCAGGGATGATTTCTCTTTCCTTTGTTCTTTTAAGAGCCTTATAATGAAATATTTCAATACCAAGCAGAACATTTCAGTTTTTTCATCTCATAATACTCTTCCTTTTTTTTTTTTTTTTTTTTTTTTTTTTTTTTTTTTTTTATTTTTGAAATGATTAGGGCTTAAGATCAGCTACCATTTGCTTCAGAAATTACTAACAGAATTACCTAGTAGAAGAACACTTACGAATGACTCTTTTGAAAAACAGTCACTGATGTATAGAGTGGAAGGAATAATGCTTTAAAATAGGCAAAACTGAATATATAAATGGAAATGCTACAAGAGGTCAAAATCACAATGAGAGGTTTTCCTGTTTCCACAGAAAAACAGCTTTGTTGGTTGTTCTGTTTCTTTTTGAGAAATTTCACATCATCAAAATGTTAGCATATATTTGTCATTGCCTTATTTTTTTCCTAATAGTTCAAAATTCGGAACATTGAATTGGCCAGTAATGTGACACCTCTGAACCGCCTGACTGCATGAAGTTCTGCCTCCTGTGGCTGGCTCCTTCGCTTATAAATAGAAGTTCTCCAAAGCAACTTTTGGAAAACCCAGTTGGTACTTCTTCTGCAAATTGAAATTTCCAGCAACCATGAGATGACCAGAAGACTTGAGGAATCGCTTGTCTCAACAGCTGCTGGTTATAGGAATGCAGGTTCTGGGAGATGGAGGTAAAAATGAAGATGTCAGGAATGTGAGGATGAGGGAGGGTGGGCAGAGGTCCCCACTGTTCTTCTGCAGGACATGAGACCTCAACCCTCCAGCAGGACATCAGCTGTAGCCTTCAGGTTCTGGGCATCAGCTTCATGGATCTGCTTTAGTGACTTGTCAAGGAAAAAGAGTTTGTCCATCACAGGGAAAGAGAGGAGAAACTGGTGAAGCATCATGCTGATATTTGACTATGGTAATGATCTTGACTCCATTAAAACCTAACATAGATTTTATTTTGATTTTGTAAGCCTATGAGCCAAAATCTGACTATTTGCAACTAAAAGATGAAGTATGACTGTTGTTAGCTCTCTCCCCAACCTGGATGTGCTTTTGGCTGTGCCCTAAAACCTTCTGGGAGCTTGGCTTGTGTGCCAAGTGCTATGTAAATTCAACTTGCATTGCCATTTCTCTCAGGAACTTAAATTTGCTTCCTTATGGGAACACTGGGACCTCCCAGGCTTCCACCCTTGAATTTAGCACAAGGAGATGCAAACAAATATAAATATATGGCCTGAAAATTAGCAGCATAGGCTAAAATTAAACACCGCAAACTGAGTGCTTCTCGTCAGCTTTGCCTACAGTTAGAAATAACCAGTGTTACTTTGCCACCTACTTTGCGATAGGAAAAAGATATGGATTCAATGTGTATGTCTTTATATATATATATATATATATATTTCTCTATATAAACTCATCTAAAATGTCAGGCAATAAGTGTTTGGCTCATTTATTTCTGTTGAGTGGGCGCAATGGCAAGTGCAAATCCCATTCCTCCAGGAATCCCATGCTGGGATCCAGGATTGGACTCCAGCATTGCTCTGAGGATGGAAAAAAAGATGCCCATGAAGGAGGAGAAGGAGGTATATTTTAGTGCTTCCAGCTATGTACTATTTACAGCGAGCTAATCAACTTAATTAACAACCAACAGGAATTAATTGCCCAGAATGGCTGGAAGGAGGAGGACTGGAAGGGAATGGGAGTCAAAGAGGTTGCCCTATTACAGAGCCAGGTTTTAAGCAGTGGAAGGCAAGTTTAGACTTGAATGTCCTGCTTCCCTGAAGCACTTGAAAAGTGAAGGGTGTGGGAAAAAATAACCATTGTGTCATTCTTCTTTCTTTTAACACTAGTGGTGAGTAGCTGTGTCCCGTGGATGCTTGTTCCTGTACCCTCTCCCAGCGCAAATAAGCCCTTCTGGCAATAAATCCTGATGCTTTTTCTCCCATTGAAATCAGTGGCTCTATCCTGTTTTAAATCTTTYAAAAAATCTGCCCCAAAGTGCCAATACTGTCTTTCTTTTCTTTCTAACACAAGCAAAATCCTTCATGACAGAGGTCAGCCTTGAAAGGTCTGGGGACATACAGCACAAGCCAGCCCGGGCTTGCTTGTTTACCGAATTCCTCTGCTCCAAAAATGGCTRTTTTGGGAACTCCTGAGCTACCTGGGAGCGAGCAAAGGCTGGCCTGGGCTCAGCAACCTCCGCGTTTCAAAATCTCAGTGACCTTTCTTGGTATGAATCATGAGTAAATAGTGGCTGGGAGAGCTACATCTCTCCTGCGTGCCTCGCTTTTTCCCTGTGTCAAAACATAACACGTCGCAAACCTGTGCTCATCCTTAAAGATAAAGAAATGTAGTTCTGATTCTTCTCTCCTGYGCTGAGGTCATGCATGACCGCGTTCTGATTTAGAGACCAGAGCGAGCTAGCAAAGTCAAAATACATTGCTGTTATCCCTCTAGCATGGAGAGGAACAAGGTCAGAGTAGGTGAGAGTCCTTTAAAATAGATTTTGGTATCTCTTTACTGAATTAACTAGCCTATTTGGATGGCAGCATCCATTTCTTTTTCGTTGTTCCTGAGTGATTCTGTAGTGCTCCATCTTTGCAGCAAGTGAATTCACTCTCTTTTCTTTTGTTAGCAAGCAGAACCAGGGGAGGAAAATGGGCAGGAGCAGACAAAAACATGCCTGGGACATGAGATCATGCTTAGGACACAGAGACTMGCAGTGATCACATGCAGATGCATTACCTGTTAACGCCCAGAACAGTTCACATTCTTAAGGATATAGAGCATATGATGCCCTTGCTGGACTGAAGTGAGATGTCTGGAATCAGACTTCCCCATTGCCTGCTATAAGAGTGTGTCTTCAGAAGGAAAATGATATGGAGTTCTTGATTGTTCTTCATGTTGCTTTCACTCCTGGGAATGATCCTTTTTCAGCAAGTGGACTTCCATGGGGACCACACCAAAGCGCTGTGACTTTACCCATGCCTATGGTGCCTGGGTGCAGCAGATGAGATATTCACTTCATCTCTTCCTCAGCACTGCTCCAAAATGCTTTGAACATCTCTATTGAGTAGAGTTTCTAGCCTTGTATTCCTTATGCCAAAACTTTTCAAGAAGCCACATGTCAATTGTAGATTTTTTTCTTTCTGATCTTGCAGAGTGGAGGCAAGAGATCTGAACCTCAAGTATGGGAACAGATCTCTCTTCCTGCTGGCAGAACTAGTGTCCTCATAACCTTATTCACTGAATGAATCTTTCCAGCTGGGAGCTGTAGCTGGAAGGAGGAGGTTAGTGATAAATTTCAAGAGCATTTTATGAAGGTTGCAGTAGCCCTCTGATAAAGACAAAGAGAAATGTAATAACCTAGATCCTTCTGGAAAGGAAGCAAATCTACATCTTGACACACTTTTAGATTTTCTGAATCACCATAGTCCTATGTGAGATGACCATGGTTTCCTGCCCRTCTGCAACCTTTACAGGATGCAATGGGCTGGGAGAGTTAAACTTCACTCTGAGGATATCTTGGCAGTATTCAGTGTGCAATTATCCACCACTTTTCAAACACTTTTCAGAGTCTTTGCTTTTGAACATCTCACCCGCCCTCCTCCTTTTTCTTTTTCTGAACATTTTCTTGGATATCTAATAGTYTCTATTGTGGTGTCACTGGAAACTGGGAGAGATTTGCTGCCACACCACATGCCAGCAATGTGCCTGGTGTTGAAATAAACATCTTGGAGCATTTTGTAGGGTGTRGAAAGCATGCTTTCTTCTCTCAATTAGTCCATGGGGCTGGCATTCATTACTACTTCTCAGGAGAAATACAAGTCTGACATGCAAGTCAGGAACAAACTCCCTAAAGGCCCTATCCGAATCAATCTTTCTGGTCTTGGCTATTAGGGTTCTTGAAATCTAATGAGTCAATCAGACAGAAGACATGACTCCCAAAGACTCACGGAAATTACTTTGGAGAAGACAATGAATAATCTTCTTGCGTCAGCTAGCTAAAGAGCTAAATCAGGTCAAAGAGGATCGGTCATTATTAAAACTACCATCATTATTTTTAGTAGGGACTAGCATATAAATACAGAGAAGGGAAAAGAAGAAAAATGCATTTCCAGAAAAGTGTATGTTATAAGTAGCTTGACAGCCAGTGGGAGAAAGAGGTGCGGAAGAGAAACCATAGTCTGGAAAGTGATATAGAAAGGATGAAGTGATATAGATATACATATAGAAGTGATATAGTAAGGCCACATTAAAAACCAGTAGAAACTGAAAGCACATTTCTTCACCTCCAGACCAGGAAGGAAACAGGATTTACCCTTTGCTGTGCAGTATTTGGATAAGAAAGCATCCATAAAATCCAGAGAGAGATCCTTGCTGGAAAAATTACTGTGCGAGAATTAGAGGGGGAAACCTGGAACAGTTTGGAAGTTTGCAGCTGCTTCCAGCTTCTGGTTTGGAGCAGTGTCTGATTGCAGACCGGGATGCAGGAGCAAAAAGGAAAGTGCCGTAATCCAATACAGATGTTAAAGCAGTGAGTGAGTCTCCGGTCTCACAGTAGTTCTCTGGCATTCAGGAAATGATTGTGGTTAGAGATCAGTGATTTCTACTGCTCCTCTTTTCCCCAAAATAAAAGATGCAGAAGTTATTTGAAAGCTGAGAGACGATTTAGAGTTTCCCTCCCTCCCCCTGTAAGTTTAAAGCCATGGGAGAAAGTGTGAGAAGCAAATGTTTGTCTTAGGTTGTATTTGTTTGTGCAGAATATAATGGCAAATTGCTGGAGCCAACAAAGACCAGAATTTATTATTCTCACCATCCGAGCTTGTAAATCCAAAAATTCCATGTAATGGGAGGACATTAGCACACCCGAGAAAGGTCAGGAGAGAGAATGAACATAAGCAAAATTATCATGAATGCTTATTGAGTGCTAGGAGAATAATTTGTTGAGAAGAGCTCTTAACACCCATTCCTATTGACTTCAGACTGTCTTTCAACATACAGAGAAATGGCTGCTCACACACAGATCAAGGGGGTCACTGACAAATGAAAGAAAAAAGATTGTTACTGAATGTCATGTTACCCTTTGAATTTGACACAAGCTTTGACCTCTACATGAATGTAAAGGTTTAAGAGCCTTAGCTCTTAAAAGACCAGGAATACTAAGTACAGTGAGACAGGCAGTATGAAGCTGCAAATCCGTGTCTGTAATGTCTGTATATTCACCCCATTGCTCCCCGCTTGACTTCTCATTTGGCACGCACTCCATGGCCAGGACAGTGTACAGTTGCTTATCTCCTCTGTTATCTTTCTTAGGCAACTGCTTATTGCTGCTCTTGGAGAAAGGACTATGTTTTTCCTGTCTAGAAAGGTCACTCTTCAAGTTCCTACTCTGGAAGGGGTAAATGAGGCACCAGCAGATATGCTAACCTTTTCCCCAAAACATTTTCCAGGAAAACAGAAATGAGAAATAAGTGTTGAGAAACCCAACATGCAACAGCTTGCCCCAGGCAGCAGGAGACAGACCAGACTTAGGCCAGAACTCTGGTCTCCTGAGCTTCCAGTAGACTTCATCTTCTTTGCATATTGTTGGTACAATGAGATTTAAAACATATGAAATTAATAAAGAAGGGAGCTGATGGCACAAGTTAGGGTAAAATAAAATATTTCTGTTCATAGTCYTTTGTAATTGTTTTTGAGTCCATGTTTGGGTCTTGCCTAAGTCTTTAAAAGAGTTAACTAGCTGTATTTAGATTTAAGATAGAATCCCCTTGACTTCATGGAGATAAAACTGAACTTTTTGTTTTTACAACATGTTTGTAGAGGCAAAACTGAATTTGGTGAGAATACCCGATACATTCAGGCTTTGGTCATCAGCTGCAGAGATTTGGTTTTATTTTGCTTCAGCTGCAGAGATTTGATTTTGTTTTATTTCACATTACATACTGAAATATAGTGAGCACTTGGGGTTGTGATAGATACTTCTAAAAATATCTCTCTATGATTTCAATAAAACAGCCTAATGCTCAAAGAGTAAAACAGAAAAGCACCTCAGATCTTAGGAATGGGAAAGAAAGCAGAGAACACTGCATAAGAACTTGAATATTTGGGTTTTCCCACACTTAGAATGCTGTGGGGAAGTTAAGCATTCTTATATAAAAAGAGTTACAGGACAACTGCAAAAAACAGTTTGCAAAGCCATCTAGCCATGTGGAATGGTTTCCATAGGAAGTTTGGCTGAGCAGGTTAGGTCTTCTCAGTCTGGAACAGAGATAGTTAAAGGTGACAGTAATGGTTAAAGGTGACTGTACATAGTTAAGACTGTTTCYCCATTCCTCCTCAATCAACTCCAGAGAAAAAATAAAGTTAGCAAGAGTGCTTGGCTCTGTACCAGTAGGGGAAGAGAGAGATGGACCTGATATTAGTACCACACATGCCCCCATAGCAGATTCTCAGAGTCCTCAGCTGTACATCACATGCTAAAGGAGATGGGGAGGACCTGGGATATGCATTTGGGAAGTTGCTCCCAGGGCCTGGCATTGGAATAGGATAAATGACCTAAGGCTGCTATTGGAAATCTTGGTCACCTACCCTTTTTCATCTGTCAGTGTTGTATTTTCCCATGAAGGCCAGTTCAGGATTATTAGACTGGTTAATGAACTGGAACAACTTCATCAGAGATGAACCAGAACTGGAATTCAGCCAAGAATCATAGATGGTTCAAGTACGTGATTAGAATATGAGCTTAAGCCAATTTGCGAGCAAAAACAAGGTCTGTGGGATTTAAGTCAACTCTTATTGTGGTGATCATCTTAGGACATGAGACGTAAGGGAGGTGAATCTCCATGCAATTGGCAAAGATTAGAAAATATGTTGTTTCCTTCTCATATGATATACTTAATCCCCAAGTATCTGCTGGGCAGCTCAAGYGGATTCTTTGCGCTGCTGCCTTTCCCAAAACAATTCTTTAAAGAATTGTTCTTTAAAGCAATGTGCTCACAGCAGCATGTTCCTATTAAAAAATACACGAAGCTGAGAAATTTGCTTAATTGGAGCTACTCTCTAGAAACCAGGTCAGTTCCACGGTAGTAAATCAGTGATGGTCACTTAATTGGTATGTTTAGCCTAAGCAAGGCATGTCGGGCAGGGGTTGAGCAAGATGTGATACAAGTCAGATTTCTGGGACATTTAATTGATCCAAATAACATTGAACTGACCMGCCAGCCAGCCCAAGATTTGCTGATCTTTGATGTTTGTTTGCATTATATGCTTGTCTGTAGCTCTAGCAGTCAAGGCAACAGGTCATCACAAATTTCAAACCAAGGAAAAGAAATGAGCCCCTGGTTCACCTAACAAAACCATAGAGTTGCAAGGTTTTAGCAAAATTCCCAGGCAATAATGCTTTGTCTAACAGAAAGTAAGTAGGAAATTGAAAAAGTAGATTTACATTTTTCATTAATTCTACTGCACAAAAGTTTAATGTAGCATAGTAAAACTTGGGTTTGGAGGTAAAGAGTCCAGGCTGAGATGTGTAGTAGATCAACAGCATCCATTGCTGCTGCAATGAGAGCTAATGCTGTCGCTCTTCCGATGCAATAAACTTTTTTACAACTGTCTGAAGTTCTTCTTGTCCATGACATATATCTGTCTTTGARGCTGTTGAGCTAAGGACCATCATCTTTATCTTCCTTGAGCTTATCTTTTATAATATCAGTGTATTGCAAGGTGAGTATTACAAATAGTGTACTTAGTAAATAAAGAAAAGTCAGAACAAGACTCCGTGTACTCATCTGCTGCAGTGGAAAGGGAAAGATAAGACCAGCAATAACCACGCAGACAACCTGTGTAAGTCACATCATAGCTTAATGCATGACCAAACCTTGCTCAGTTGCAATGGCAGTAGGTGTGAAAGAGATGAGTTGTGGGTAGAAAAAGAAACCAGAGACATAAGCCATGCAATCATCAGGAATGTTTACCTTTTAAACSTATAAAAATAGCAGGATCCAACTAATTTTCTTTTTATTGTTCCTCTGTCAGCTGAGCACACAGCCCTCAATTAAAAGAAGCTAAGTGTGAGAAAGCTTCTAATTGAAGCATTACAAGAAATTTCCTAGAGGATATTAATATGCTCTAGAATCAGCTGCTAGAGGAAATATAATGCAAAGAGATTCAAGCAGCAATTAAGCAGAGAAATAAATCACAAGGCATATAAACAATCCAGCCAACAAATGGGGAAAGCTCTTCTCCATGAAGATCAGCCACAGTCTGTAAAATCTTCTATCTGAGAATTACTACCACAGTTGGTGCCTGCAGCTGGAACAGTTGTTGGGTTTCTGACAACACTAAGATAAGAATAACCCCAACAAACACCTCGAGGGAGGTCCAGGGTTGTGGCAAGCCACCTTTTCTGCTGTTTACATCCATTGGCTTTATCTGGTGTTTTACCTGGTCTCAGTGCTGTGAGAGATGTTGAAACTGATATGCTCGTAGGAAGGGCACATATGCAGCATCAGTTCACCACTTTTCTAAACACCATTCGTATCTTGGTAATTTGCCACTGCCATTTTTCAGCTGCCAGTGTGAAAGACTCACTTTTCATTTCTGAGTCCATTTTTGGAAAATCACTGTGATTAGTCAGAGGAGTACCCATTGAAAGCAGCTGAGGGATAGGAGAAGGGAATTCCTTGACACAGACATGCCTAGAAAAGCAGAACAGCAAAGCACACAAATCATCTAGAAAGCTCTGGAAATTAATAAGGATACATTCTTGATAGACAACTAAACATTCATCAAATGGAAATCACAGAATCAGACAATCACAGAATGGCTAAGGTTGGAAGGGACCCCTAGAGATCATCTAGTCCAACCTTCCTGCTCAAGCAGGGACACCTAGAGCATGTGGCACAGGGTGGCATCCAGGTGGATTTTGAAGACCTCCAGAGAAGGAGACTCCACAACCTGTCCCAGGACTTTCTCATCCTCACAGAGAAGTTCTTCCTCCCATGGACATGAAACTGCCTGGGTTTCAACTTGTCCCCATTGCCCCTTGTCCTGTCCCTGGCCACCACTGAGAAGAGTTTGGCCCCTGCTTCCCTACATTCTCCCCTCACGTATTTGTACATATTGATCAGATCCATTCTCAACCTTCTCTTTTTCCAGGGAAGATGGGTACAACTTAGTCTTTCCTCATACAATAGATGCTCCACTCCGTTAATCATCTTAATTGCTCTCTACTGGACTCTCTCTAATAGTTAAGGTCCAATATATAGTTATATTAATATATATTAATTAATATTATATTATTATATATGATCATTACATTACATTACATTACATTACATTACATTATATTATATTATATTATATTATATTATATTATATTATATTATATTATATTATATTATATTATATTATATTATATTATATTATATTATATTATATATATTCATATACATATGAATATATATATATAATTCATATGTATATGAATATATATAGATCTCTAGGGACCTCACAAACAGGAAAAAAGCACACAGGATCTGCAAACTAGATCAAAATACTGTGGATAAATTCAAGAAACTAGCAGAAATATATGCAAAAAAATCAGATAGACAATGGGCTACTAAAAATTCTGATAAATGTCTTAACAATGAGATGAAGGTCTGTGATAAAACTGGTCTTCATCTCAAGAGAGAGAAAGATGTCAATTAATGACATAGAAAATGGAGCTGTCTAGTTCCTTTCCCACTCAAGTGTAATTAGGTGTTTGGAGCAATTAACGTTGATAAAGAAGTGAATGCTCCGGCTATAACAGGAGAAAAAATGATGTAGCAGGTAGGTGGTTCAAATGATCTGGTCCTGACTACATCCATCTATGCATAGTCGGGGAGATAGCTGGAAAAAAGGGAAGAAGGTAGGAAAAGGCAAGTGAAAAGTCAATCTATGGAAGGAGAAATAGGATACTAAGCTTCATTTCAGCTTTCAGGATAATATTGAAACAAATACTCAGTCTCCCAACATCAAGAAGACAACAAAGAAATGAATAACAGCCAAGACAGGTTATTGCTTTTTATTTCTCTCTCTCTCTCTATTTTTTTTTGTTAAGAACAAACTCCGTTAAAGAAATTTAGATTATTTTTTGACATAGCTGTTGACCTTGTGGATAGGAGAGAAATCCTAGACATCATCTATTGTGACTTAAGTTTTGGACATTAAAACAGGCTCCTCAGTAATTCTGGGAAATGTGAGCTAGATAATGTCGCTATTTATCGTACTAGAATTTTACTTGGAAAATAATGAAGCATTAATAATTATTCTCTAAGAACTATCACACTAAAATGATGTATTGAGGAACATCCTGCAGAAATCTGCCTTAGGACAAGTCCCAGTCAACGTTTGTTATTAATGACTTCGGGAATCAACAGACTGATTGCATTTGCAAATCATATTAACAAGCAGGGAAAGACTGCCAGCATATTAAAGGACAAGACTTGAATCCAAAATTGTCTTGATGAATCGGAGAAATGGTCTGGAAAAACAAGGTCCAACTCATTAAGTCCAAAATGCAAAATTCTACCCTTAGATAGGAACAGTCAGCTGTATGATACAGAAGAATTGATGAATGGCAGCACCCAGCAGAAAAGAGCTGTGGCTACAATGAAAACTCATCAGAAAAGAGATAACATTAGGCTAGTTATGGTTAATGGATGACATAGGAACTATTTTCAGCCCTGTAATATTGGCTAGTAAGATGGGCCACCAGGTTCAGGATATTGCCATGTGTCTATGAAGTGGGCCATGAACAGCTCCACACACATATGACCACATTTCTCAAGCCGCAGAATAAATACTGGGAATAAAAGTATATTGATATTGTTCATCGCTAAAAATATAGCTCAGCTAAGAATTTCACAAAATTATAGAATGGCATTTTCGTTTGGAAGATCCAGATGTCATTTCGACCAAACTCTTGCTCAAAACTTGTTAAATTAGGTCAGAACAGTCAGGTCCATGTTCAACTGACTCTTGAGCATGAACAGAGTACTWCTTTATATATTGCACCTATGTCTCCACTTTTGGGGGTTTTAAGTCTGTTTYTTGAARRGATGGCCAGATAAAAATAAAGACASTTTTAYTTCTAGYACAACTCCAGAATTCAAGCTTTAAGTGTTACAAGCTGGAAATSCRGAATGAATTGAAAAGAATGAATTACAAGAGAAAAATAASCAAGCAAAGACTATGGACGTGCAGGAAGGGTGGAAGAGTTAATTCTTCTTTTGTATGGGTTACAACATGTACAGACAAGGAGATAAAGGGATGCTAAAGTCCCAAGTCCTCTAATATTTTGATTGGCATGACCAATGTAAATACRTCAGCTATAGTTAGAGCTTGTTCCATCACGTGCAGACAACTCTGTAAAAATTTAGAATTTTAAGGGGAGATTTTAATCCTGCCAGTGCTTACTCAGACATGTTAAACCACTGAGCTCAACACCACTACTCCGGTGAAGGAAAGTTTTTCAAGACAGTGTGCCAGGCTTGTCCCTTACACAGATTGGCTTGTGATCGTTGGTCAACACGCTTTCTGAAAGCACATCCGATTCCCAGGCCCTTTGCAAACCTTACCTGGCATTAATTCCATCTGTATTTACAAATGCTATAAATTATGTGTGCCACATGGTCTTATAAGTGCAAAAAAAAGCTGTTATTTTTCAGGCTCTTGGGTTAGGAATAGCAAGTCTGCTTACTGGCCAGAAGACATGATTTCCTATTTGGAAAAATTCAAAGAATTAATTACTTGGCAGGACAAATGTAACTTTTAAAGTTAAGTGTCAGAACACGTTTTGCCCTTTGAATCCCTCTAAAATTCTCAGATAAACTAACTTACCCCAGATACACAAATTATATCGATCAATCCAGAGCTGTCTAGCAGTGACAAGGGAATGTTATGCATAAAGAAATAAAAACTCTCCGGATCTGGAAACAGACAAAATAACCTGAGTTGCCTGAAACCTTTATTTATTTATTTATTTATTTTTAATTTACAAACAATTTAAAAATATTTGAAATGCAATTTTTTTGGTGGGAGGTGGTACAGGTTTAACCATGGTTATCGAAAACTCTGTTTGTGGAGCATGTGAGARCCGTTTGGAGTGAGTTTGTTGAGAACTGCACACACTCTTCTAATCAAAGAATGCAGAAAGTATCACAACAGTATGGCCGAATCTGAATTACCATTCCCATCCTCCAGCTCCACTTTGAAAATCTTAAGCGTGGTAAGAAAAATATAATCAAGATGAATAGTTCTGAGACAAATCAAGGTAAACGGTTCAAATATAAACCCCTGCAAAATATAAATGTAAACAATTCAAATATAAATGTATCAGTTTAAATATAAATCCCAGGTGCAGAAATCARTCCTGTGGTGGTAAGGATGCAGCCGGGATGGAGCACTGGAGCTGTAGTTTATGGAAGTGTCCACCAGAAAGTACAGGACAGGACATGGTGGGGAGTTCTGTGGTCTGTTAAGTAGCTAAATCATGGTCACAGATTCCCTTCACTTCATAAATCAGAATAAATTCAGGCTAAACTAAGGCACAGGTTACTGAAAATGTTTTCTTTCAGAGTGAGAACTTTTGTTCTTTCTTATATGGACACTAAGCTTTGCTGTTGGTGCTGCTCATCAATTAAATGCTAAAGCYAGATAGCTTGATACTTAAGAGAATTCCCCCATGGAGAACATCTGGATCTACCAGAGGTGGTGAAGTCCCAATCTGGCAGCCCAAGAGCACTGCTGGCAGCCTGATACTTGTCTTAAATAATTAATTCCTGTGCAGATAGGGTGTCTTTGACGTCATGGTAAAGATTTGTGACTAAAACCAGGGATGTTCTCACGTCAGCACCACCTGCCTCTTAGAGCTCACCAAAGTGGTGATTCCTGGAGGATGAAGAGGTTTCCAGAGCAGAAAGACTGTAGGAGGCAGCAGAAAGTCACAGAGATTTTATTTGGCCATCTCACTTGGAATAAAATTATTCCATGGCTCTGATTTTACACCATGGGCACAGAGTTTAATTTGCCAAGCTGCAGTCTTGCCAATATTAATTATCTGCAATGAGCTTGTAATGCAAAGTAAAACCTGACTACCAGGGAGCTATTGGAGTTGATGTACTTATTTTTTATGTGCATATTAATTGACTAACTTTAAATCTAGAGAACATTGTTGGATTGAAAAGATGCTCATTATTAAAATTAGAAACGAAACTCATAAGGCAGAAAAGATGCTGAATGATTTCATGTGGCAGTAGCGATTTACAAATATTCATTACTAAACCCGGAGAGAGGTTATGTTCAAGACTTTAATTATTCTGTAAACAGGATCAGATTAACTTGCATTATTCTTAGATTTGCTTGTTTTCTTGACCTGTGTGAATGTCATATGCATTTGTTAGCATTTGTCATTTACATCTGTTCAGTGAAGATGTCAAGGTGACAGAGTAACTGAGGTAACAGGGCTGGGAGGGGAGCAAATAATAGTCAATGTCTGCCAAAGCAGTGTGTATTTGGGATCAGCAAATAACTGTGAGCCACAGCCACGCAATGCTTATCAATTATGCTAAACTTGTCTAAAATGGCAACCTTTCTCAGACCTCGGTGCGACACCACCCAGGGAACGAATCTACTGGTACTGAGAACAAGGATCTTATATTAATGATTAATTAAGCTAAGTAAACTGTGTATTTGCTGAGTTTGAGCCATGCAAAATTCTCCAAATGCAAAATAAGATAAGAGTGTAATCTGAGGTATTTTAGGAATCTTGCGGCAGCATGCTGAGTAACGTCAAAGCGATGACCAGGAGGCTTTTTTGAGCATCGGCCTCAAAGCAGATTTGACATGAGGTAACCCTTGTGGCTCTGCTCTCCTAGGAGAGCAGTATGTCTAATCCCTTGCAAAGCGGCTTGTGCCCTTTACTAATAACCTAGCAGAATGAGCATGGCTCTTAGAAATCTGGAGTGTCTTTAGTATTGAACCATGCATTTATAGCTATTAATAATAATATGAAATAGTGGCATTTCACAATGGCCGATGAACTGGAGAGCTGAGAGTGCCTCAGCCCATCAGAGAAGAACAGAGAACTTACTTATAAGAGCACTTCAGTGTATAATCAATAACTAGGAAAGAGCCAAATACACTGGAAAAATATACAGAAGGACCTATCTCATCTCAAGTAATGACAATCTCAGCACTAAAGATAGTTGTAGAAAGTGCTAGATCATAGACCACTTAGGCTGATGTCAAGATTAAGATGCCTTCACAAAAAAAATCACTCTTTGTATCTTAATTCAGATTGATATAGCAAAGGCAAAGAAATAGGTCACATCATACATAATACTGAACAGCAGCAAGCTCTCACCTGACATACCAGTGATAGCTTTAAAGCTTGAGTTTTGTGCAAAGACTTTGAAAGASTGTGAGGTTGATAAAGATGTAAAGGGCTTGTTGCCAAAGCCACATACCTAGGGGATGAGCTGCAAGCTTGAGACTCTGGCTCAAGCATCCCTTCAAGTGGCTACATAACAGGTACACAACAGGAATTTCAGTAGAGTAGCCTGACTGGAGAAACCTGCCTAGACACATGAGACTAAAGGAGAGATAGGAGTTGCAGCATCCGTAATGAGCACTTTTACTGAAAACAGTCTGATGAGAAAACAAGAGTTCTCCTAAATAATTGCACAGTAGACTGGGAGAGACAAGAGCGCTTTGTGGGCTTCTTGCTGGGAAGATGCATTAGAAGTCTCTTGTTGTCCATTTGGTGGAACTCATGGAAGGGAGTACCATGATTAAGACTTGCTCTCCTCTGTTCATGAGTGATCTTCTTGTTGATAATAAGTCTATTGATTATTTTAATTAGCAGATGAGCTTTGAATAAAGGTCCTGATCCCTGAGGAGCCCAAGGATCAATGCTGGAGGCTCCAGACTTTGGGCAGAACCACGATTTCTTAAACAGTTGGATGAACTGATAAAAGGATGGGTTCACAAATCCCTTTTGAGTGTATGAATATCCTCATCCTTTATAATACACGTTTTTTTTGTTTGTTTGCTTGTTTGCTTTCACTCTCAGCCTGTGTTTTCAGCAATTGGCATAGGGTTATAAACACATGGATGATGGTGACCAAACTCTGGTGTGAAGAGACCCGTCTTCCTAATTACCTGGCTGTAGGTGACCGAGTGTTGCTGGAAGCAGTGTGGAATCTGGAAAAGCCCTGAGACTTCACACATGCTTTACAAGTCCCTGGCACTTCAGTCATATGCATAAAATTCAGCTTGGACTAGTAGAGACAGACACACTGCCAGGCTGTGGACCATGCAAACACCCTGGTTTCCTGACAGGTGGACTGAGACCAGACTTCTCCCTGAGGTGCCTGAGACCTTGAAGGTGAACTATGATTGAAATGATCCCTGTAGGTCAATCTGGAAGTGCAGGAATTTAATGGAGACCATGCCTTCTTGACTCTGCGTTTGAGACATTTCAAGCTCCAGCTCTGTCACCCAAAATATTTTTACTCTTGCTAAATTTCACTTAAAAAAACAAACAAAAAAACAAAAAAACCCACCAACACTGCACACAGCATTCAATTTATTTTTTTTTAAACAGTTAACACATTCAACATCATGGAGCAGCTGAACTTCAGRATAAGGAATTCACACCAGAATCTGTTTCAGAGAGGTTCACCAATAGAGCACTTAGAGGAATTTCTTGGTCTCAGTGCAGAGCAGTTTGATTTGATCCAATTGCCCGGGCTGCAGCACGACTGTGAGCAGACCGCAGAAGGGTCAATGAATGGTTGTGTTCCACTGTTGGAAACGTGGAGGTTTGCCACTGAGCCCTGCGTTGCAGTTGGTAGCTGTTATCCAATGGAAAATGAGACTAATTGTGCAGATATGCTGATAATGATTACTCTTGAAATGGTTTCGATCTACTGGTCCTCCAAAAGCTTTGGCATGTCTATAGAGCWCTTTGTTTCTTCTATCAACCACTCAAGCTACTAATCATGACTATCCATCCAGCAGCTTAATCCTTCACGGTGGAAAATGGCCAGGCATCAAAACCTTCCAGAACAGCTACCTTAACTAAGCAGGCTCAAAAAGTTGCCAGATTAAATTCTATTTGCACGCATAATTGTCACATTCTTTTGTCTATTCATTTGGGGTGAGACTCTGAAATGGCAAAAAAAAAAAAAAAAAAAAAAAAAAAAAGGCAAAAAAGGGCAAGACCTTCCTGAATCCTGTTCAAAAGCTGAGCTGCCTTGCTGCAGAGGACGAAGGTATTTGGCTCATTCAAACTGCACTGGGCTGTGTGCACGCAGTAAGAGTTGCAAATTCAGATAACAATGTCCACCAGCAAGTTCAAGCACAGCATTTCCTGGCAAGTGAGTGCCTCCTTATTGCTGCTGATTGAAGCGGGGTTTCCTGGGTGAAGAAAAATTAAGAGAAAGAGAAAACAAAACAAGTCAGGTTTATTTGTCGTAGAGGTTAAATTTCCACCCAATTTTCAAAACAGCGGCTGTAGCTCAGGTTCACAGCAAGATTGCTCCTGAGGTTTACATGATGATAACCCTGAGAGCCAGGCGGGTGAACAGTGTGGAGCTTGCTGGGCTGGTGGAGAGGGTCCAGAGGATGTGAAGCTTATGTTTCACGTGCTATTTTTCCCCAAAATCATCCCCAAAATCATCCACCTATTTTTTTCCCTTCCAATAGTCAGAATTATCCTAGCCTCTAATTTCAAATAAATAAATCTGCCTGTGGCTTAAATCTTGGSATTTTTCAGCTGGAAAAGTAGAGAACTGGGGACAGTGTGAGTAAGGGGAAAGCTTGAAATGGCATTTGAGTGTCATTAAAGCGGTCACTGCCTGTTTTGTACTGCTGCCTCTGAGCAGCACTCATCTGCAGAGCACCATGCTGTAGCAATACTGCCTTTTGATGCTGAAWTTTTTTATTAACAAATCTCAGAACAGTTTTTTACTAAGTGAATGAAGCAGGATTCCTTACCTCATTTAACAGTAGGGAAAATAAGTTTTTTTGCTGGTGAAGTAAACTGCTCTGCTGGAAAACCCCTTCTGAACTTATTGATTAGCAGTCCTATAGTCACATCCAAAAAAACCTTCGTGTCATTGGTGCCCTGTGGTACAATGATCTCTGTGYGTCCTGCCATGGGAGCTCCAGTCCTGCAAATGACAGCAGAATTTGGGCAAGGCAGCTGAAAAACTAGCTTATTTTTACACACGTGTGGATCCTGGGGAAGACGATCACTTGCCTGAAGAAGCCACAATGGATGTTTCATGTCTCATAAGGACAGTGAGAAGCTGTTGCAAAGGGCTCCCCTGATTTCCTTTGTGACAGAGCAAAGAATAATTTTGGTATTTGGACATTAACATTTTTTAGGCTGTATGGTATCACAGGCAATATTAGTTACTGTTATTTATTTATTTCTCTACTGCTAGCAGACATCTGAGGAGGTCTTTTCTGCTCGTGCCGTGGTTTGGCACTGCTTGAAAAGCCTCCTATGCCACATGGGGCGTCATGAAGAAAACCAAATCAAATATAAGCACATGAGGCCACTCTGCTTCAGAGACGTGTTTGGAAGCACGTAGAGGGAAAAAAAGCATGGGAAACAACTCATCCCAGTCTTAAATATGCTTTTGGTTTCTTTGAAACTCCGTTTGTCTCCCGTTTTATCTGTATCTGACTCTCTGGCGTTGTCAATGGTTATAAATAGAAAGGGCAGCTTGAACCACATTGTGCTTTCAACACTTACACTTATCTGTCAACAGCCTGTTGCAGATGCAATAGATTTTTCTCCCAGAAGAGACATCGGTTTTACTTGCACTCTGCGTTATTCTCTCTATCTTATATATGACAAGGAAATAAAGACTATGTCTGTCTTTGATTTGCTTTTTTTCTTCCCTTCTCTTACTTCAAAAGTTTTTAGAAGTAGAGCTGAGCTGGAGAGATGATCTGAGTCAAGTTCCCAGGGCAAGCTCTGCTTTCTGCCAGTGTGGTGTCAATTCAAAGGGAGATTTTTGTGATTTGGGGCTGGACACCTCTCTGCATCACAGGTCTCAGGGCTAAAACAAGAGTTAATGAAAACTAGTTGAAGCTGCAGCAGAAGAGAACATCTCCAGCACAGATCGAAGATGACTGCTGAGCTCCTTTCGGTTACTGCTSTAGATGGTACCAGAGGAAAATGGTTTGTGAAATCTGTATTTGCACCTTTTTTTTTTTTGTTTTACAAGCGATGTAAATAGACAATTGACAACTAAGAGCACCAGAGTGCTCAGTACAGGCTGAYTACCTTGGCACCAGCAGTGGCATCTCGAGATAGCGCCATGACATCCAGAAGGGTCTCTAGTTGTATTCCTCAACCAGCAAACTCAGTTGGGCTTTTGTCTTTGCATGCTTCACTTCCTAGAGAGAATCGTAGAATCATTATATTTGGAAAAGACTTTCTGACTGTTGATTCCAATCTTAAAMCTTTCAACACCGTATTTGTTAAACCTTGTTCCTAAGGGCCTCATCTACGTATTTCTTGAAYGCTGCCAGGAATTTTGTTGGGTTCCCTGTTCCAATGCTTGTCTACTCTTTCTGTGTAGAAGCTTTTCYTAATATCTAACCTGGACCTTCCTTGTGCAACTTGAGAACATTTCCTCATTGTCCTATTTCCTCTTTCTCCTATTTTAGATGCATATTGGGAATTAAATCCTTGTAAGTAGGGATAAGTGCACCCCAAACTGTGACTTCTTAGACACACCATCACAAAAAGCTGAATGATTTGCAAGTAGCACGGGGGACAAGGCAAGCAGGCTCCGGGCTTGCTCCGTGGTGGCTTCCACATGATGCTTCTGCATCTCAGATAATCCCATGTCCAAACAGAGGCAGGGCCAAGCKGCAAGGGCTTTGCATGCCGACCTGAACATCAGCAGCGTTGCTCTGCTTGGGGATGCTCCTAAATGGCATTAGTGATTTTCTGCCCGATGTGGCAAATATTTCACTTAGCTCCTTAATGTTTGAAGTCCTTTCATGCCTGGAAGAAAGTGTAACAGCAGGAGTGCCATCCACAGCAGAACACAAAGGACTCAAAACCCATTTATAATAYATATAAATAAAAAGGGAACTTTTGAAAATGAAACTGTCTAATATTTTTAATTTGGCAGACACGTGGGAGAGAAGTGCTGAGAAGGATGGATGGCATGAACAATACCAAGGCAGAGATAAAAGCCACACTCTCCTYCTGCTTGTGCTTTCATTTTTCTTAGCCTTTAGCTCACATTATATTATATAACGCAATGTGCCATTCTAGGTTAAAAACGATCAGCAGGAAATAAAGCTCCCCTTTCTTAAAGAGCAATGGTAAGCACATGCTTAGGAGGCATCTTGTTCAGCTACAAGAGATATGGAGAAGGAACCAGACCTTCTCCAACTCTTCTGGGTGGAGGATAGCTGATATGGGACAAGACACAGCCTCCCTCAGGAGCATCACAGAGGTATCAGGGCTCATTTTGACTTGATCACCTATTTTATGAGATTTACATTTTTCACATCACTTTTAAAACTATTTTTTAGCCTCTCTGATGTCAACCACATTTAACAATCAGAGTAAAGTCACAAAAATTCTAAGAGTCGCACAGCAAAACAGATAATCTACACAATGTATCGCCTTATTTTCTTAGGAAAGGAGGCTAAAAAGCAAGAGGCTTGGATTGCATTACTTTATAACTCAGTTTCCCTGCTCTTTAGGGATGCTGTAAAATTTCTTTGGTTTTCTAGAGAACTGGCGTGTGTGAACAGAAAAGCCCTGCTACTGCAAGTCCATGCTGCTCGAATGGACTTCATTTTATTGGCTCCTCCTGTCACTGGAGCAGTTTGGATGAGTGTGCCTGGGAGTGCTATAGATACTTGAGCTCCTGGTCCTCCACAGCTTTGGGAACCGCACAGAGCTCAGCACATCTTGTGCCCAAGTCTTGTCACAGCCTCTGAGGCTCCAAGGAATTCAGTAGACCTGGAAAGCTTGTATGTTGCTAACAAGGCTTCGTCAATTATCTTTGGTTATCTTGTTTGGTGCTGCACAATATATTTTGTGAGTGATGGACAAACACTTGACATTTCTTCAAGAAATGACTAATGCTGGAAGGAGCAGTAGAAATGGAAGACTGTGAACAGGAATTTAGAGTAGCAAGAAGAGAGGTAACAAAGAGGTTCCAAATACTCAAAGTGCTAGCTAATTAGCCTTTCTGAAAGCTCAGAAATGTTAATGGTTATACACCTAAGCTGAAGGCGATAGCTTTATAAGGTCCTTTTTTTAATGGTATATAAACTCATTGCCACAAATGATTATTGAGGTCTAAATCCTTAAAGGAATTTAGAAGTTGCAGACATATATCAGGTGATAATGTTTGTTGCTAAATAATCAGGAGAAGTAATTTTCAGTACGTGGCCTGGCAGCTGAGGAGTCTGTGAGTTTCCACAAGATCCATAAAATAGAAAAGCAGAGAGCTTTTCTTTGTTTGCTTTTGGAGACTGCCAAATTTATTGTAGAACCTGTGTRTACATATAGTCACATACATGCATTCCTAGGGAGTCTAAATCCAAAGACTTTTGTGAGTAGYTCAACTCCTAAGTCAACACACAGAGAAAAATTCACTTCAAAAATGGCTTTCCTTTGGCCTTCAGTGTCACTAATGAGTCTTTGTTTTTGGGTACCATCATAATGAGTGAATGGATCACTGGTGTGATGAGCACAGCATGTCTTCTATGCTCTGTTTCCCCAACTGTGTTGGTGAACCTGTGTCTTTCCAGTTCCTCTACAGCAAGTCCCTTGCCCCTTGCATGCTGTCAGTCACTGAGAAGCTTCAACTGACTCCAGATACAACTGATCCATCACTGTCTAGACTATTAATATTGACCTTTATCTACTTTATGATAAATGGTGTGAAACAGGCACCATCTGAGGCTACTGATCTAGCTGCTACATTGGTGCTATTAGCATGCACACAGCATGTTTTCGTATTGGGCTGGAGGAGTGCAAAATGGGAGAAGAGATTATTGAACCTTAGCAAAATGTCCCTGTGAGGTGAAATGCAAGGAGAGAAACCTGYTCAAACCCTTAAGCAGAAAGGTTCCCAAAGAGAGAGTACCAGATAAGGCCAAACTGTAGTTTTTGAGGTGGTTTTCAACAGATGAAGACTGGAAAGTATAACATTTATGRGAACAAATAGCCATTTTGCTGCTAAAACTTATTTTTAAGACTTAGTTGGGGAGGGAAATTCCTCACTTTTTTCAGACCTGAGTGGTGGACTAGGAAGCTGGCAATGGACACAAGGAAGAATCTAGCCTTTAGTGCAGGGGGCAAAAGAAGATGATGGAAAAAATGGAGACGAAGGGGATTTGAGGGGTTATTTCCCCTCATTTTCATCCCCTTTTGCTCTTCTGAGAAAGCAAACAAGTTAATCTGTTCAAAAAGACATGTTCATGACTTAGAGGTCTGATTTTCTTCTCTCTAATACGTGGGGAAATCAGTCGCTCTAGAACTATGGGTATGCCAGTAATTAGAAGAGGACCTCGAAGCAAGACCTGGCCCTGCATCCAGGYGATGCAGTGTGCCTCATGTCCACACTACACAAGGCTTATCTCTGTCTTGAGTGGGCTGTGTCCATGCTACAAACTTTTGGCCTGGTCAGACTTGCCTACTATTGGAAGGAAAGGTGAATAGTGAATGTGTTTACCATCTAATTCCATGATTGTCCACTCATGAGGTGAGGAAATCAACCCACTCACAGTTGCTGGTATTCAAAGATGGGTAGYGTGCCGTGGGCAAGCAGATCCCATCTGGGAAAAGCCTCATTATCATGTCAAACTAAGGATCAAGAACAGTCTGTGGATTCCTGAYTTCCACATGGGTTCTAGTGGAGAAAACTGGCAGAGATGGAAAAGGCTGATGGAAAAGGATGGAAGGCTGAGCATGTTTGATGGGATAAAGGGAATGCTTTTCCCAAGCCATTTCAGGAAGCACTGACAGGATAGATCAGGTGACACTATGGAAAACCCGGCTATCCTCCAAATGCAATTTCAGGAACAGCGGGGAGTGCTGGGACCCTGGTGGGCTGCACATTCCTGGGAATGGAGGACCTGAGAGATTTGCACCCTTCCTGGCCATTTCCTGGCAGTGTTAGCATTAGAGAGATTGTCTTAATCTCTAAGCCAAATCTCCTTTACTACAAAGGAATCTAATTACTTTTTGTCCTGCCCCAAAGCGTATTTCCCAGGCACACAAAATAACAACTATCACAGACTTTTTTACAAGCAGCGTTTTTGTAGAAGAGCAGACATTTATCTCCTCCCTTTGTTCTTCACATTTCTAGGCTAAAAATGAACAGTTTTTCAGTGATTTATGCAGGTTGCTTTTTTACCACACTTGCCATTCTTGCTGATTCCCTCRATTCCCTCCAATTACTTCCTAACTTTCCTAAAGGGAAGTCCCCCCAAACTGGATAGGGAATGGTGGATAAAATTCCCCCCATTTCTCTGTGCAAAGATTTATTTCCTTCTTGTATCTAACACAGARTAGTTTTTATAAGGCACCGAAGGTGACAACAGGGGACAAACCACACTCTTGGGGCTCTCTGACCCCCTTTTCCCCTTCCCACAGCAGAGTGCCCAGTTTCAATACCTCATCCTTACACAAGTTCAGGTTGGATGAGTTGAATGAATTGGATGAGTTCAATCAGTTCAAGCTGAACTCCACTTTTGAGAAGCCTTGGTCAAGTTGGAGACATCTCAGGGGTTCASTTCTCACAAAAAGGACAGTGTTTAGCTCTGTCACCATGGAGGGCTTGCAGGATGTATTAAAGTATCATAAGTAGGTGAGAGAAGGTCCTGTTGGGTGCTGTTGACACAACCATTGCCCAAGTTGAGTGCTGTAACACTCCTTATTTCTCCTGCAATCTTCTCTCTGTCTGCTTTCTTCTTGAAAGTGTTGAATAATTCATCACATTTCCTGAGTTTTATTGGACATCAGAGTGAATGAGAGAAGTTATTCTACATCATGGAAGGATAACCAAAAGAAAAACTTTGGCTATCGCAGCACTTGTGTCTCTGTGAGTTTGGTGGATTTGGCAATAATCAAACTGTCTTGTGGACACTGCAAATCCAGGGGTGTCAACACAGCTTATGGGAGGCAGCAATGGAGAAAAATTTGCTCCATCAGCAAAATGTTTAACACAGAGGAGCAAAACAACCATTTCTGCCTGAAATGGGATGACATTTCAGCTACCAGGYAAAGACAAAACAATAACAGAGAAAGCAAGAAGAAAACTTGAGTATAGAAGCAAGTTCAGAGCCTATAACCATGAGCACAGGCTGCAAATGTGATTGAAAATAAAAAAAATCTTCCAACAACAAGAAAAAGAATCGAACTCCAGTTCTATCATTTTAACTGGCAAGATTTCATGCCCAGCAGGGGAAAAAATATGGCTGGATGTTTTTCACAGACTATCACAATGGATAAAAGCCAGTATTTGGCTGCTCATGGCAAGAGTTGCAAGAGTGCAGCCATCCTGCATAGCTGGTGGAGCTCTGAGAGGCTTGGGAAGAAATGCACCACTTCCCTGGAAATATTTTGGTGGAGAGCAGATGTTCGAATGAGCTGTTTGACAGCGAGATGCTGATCCTCATAACCTATCCCTAGTGCAGAAGCCTTTTGTGCTTCACAGGTACCAGAGTTTTCTGCTGAGCTGTGGATCCCTGAATAGCAAACTGATGCTGATGAGGAAGTTTAATTTTTTAATTACCATTCCTGAGCTCAGAGGCAGCCCACAGACCATTTCCTCCTCTAGGATTCACAGACAGCAGAAACCAAGCAACCGATAAATTTATCAAAACATCTAGTGTTACATTGAAGCCCTGGAGGTCTTATTAATTGCCTGCATATATGGTCAGGGGAGGAAATTAGACCCTCTGCATCAGACTTACTCTACCGTTGGATGAAGCCCGTGGGATGAAGCTGCGGCTCAGGTGTCTCTGGAGGACCAGGTATTGCAGCATGAGTGTTATTTTGTGCTAGCACAGCTGAGCTGCTTGGGGAAGGGTGATGACTCATGCCTCATCAGCCTGGACTAATGGCAGAGCAAGCATGCAACTCCTTCTCCCTAAGCATTAGGTGTCCCTGCTTGAGCAGAAAGGTTGGACTAGATGATYTCTAGAGGCCCCTTCCAACCTTAGCCATTCTGTGAACTTCTGTGAAGCATATAGATATGTCCTGTGTCATAGGACTRGTCACAGCATTTAAACACAAGAGGCAACAGAGCATCTAGCTTAACCTCTGTCTGACAGCAGAGAAAGGACTTCCTCATAGGACTTTTGAACTGATTTCAGTAATTTGTGTTTCCTTAAGCAAGCACTTTCAGCCACACCATCCAGGTATATTAGTGAGACTTGGAGAGAGAAGAGTCTGTTTGCCAACAGACTCCCTTCAAAACTTGTTAACTGCTGCCATTAAGAAAAGCAACTAAAAGTTAATTGTCATTCAAAGATTCTAGTTTTAACTGCAGTCTCCAATTACAGATCTTCAGAGAGGTAAAAGTTAGGGTCAGTATCTGCCTTCTGCTAAGGTAAAGACACATTGGATATTCTTGTTTTGATAGCCAATTTTGACTAAGAAGTACTATCACATCCAGAGGGCGAATTACTCAGACCCTGCACATAAATTAATAATTTACTGTATTACAAATGACCTCTCATCTCTTAGGTGCTTCTACCCTTTCTTTCCATGCTCCATGTCATAAAGCAGCAGTGTCATAGCCCAGCGGGCAAAGCAAAATAAGGACTAAAGCCTGCTAAGCTGGGCTCCTAGGTCTTCATCAATCAGTGTCTCTAATGGAACACTCTTTGGCAGATCACAGTAACTGTAAAACCATTTATGTATTCTTGGAGAATTCTGCCGTAATTAAGTTTCATAACAGAATTTAATGAATGTAGGGTACAGGGGCCTGTAGTTGAAAGGAAGTTAGATTACAGCTACTAAACAAAGAATCTTGTTTCTTTGTGCTATGGCTTATGTTAGAGATAACATCATTCCCCAGCCTCAACTATTACTAGGTTTTTTAATGAGAGATGTGTTCAAAATGAGAAGATGCCAGAAGCATTTTTATTTTCCAGCTGTGACAGCTGACCTAGTAAAAGATATTTCCAACTCTTGCACATTTGTATTTTCTATATCCTATGTTTTCAGTACTGTCACCACTATGCCAAAGGTCCCACTGCCACCACCGTTCCAATGGCAGGCCACTAAGCAGTGCCCGGTGTTATTCATTTCATGGCTTGAACTAAGGGTATGAGTGTGAGCAGGAAAACAACTGACTGCCCTTGCAGAAGCTGTTCAGATTGGGCTCATCAGGAAGCCTTTTGCCTAAGAAGCAGGATGCTATTTCTCCATTTCTTCTCTCATCCCCTTTCTATCACCRTGCAGATTGAAAGCAGGAGCCTTTTTCTAATATAGGAATGGATTCTGGAAAATGCRAGGAGTGCAATTTTACAATGCTGGAAGGAATATCAGATAAGAGATTAGCTCTTTGCCAGCCTGTATATTACTGAACATCACAAGCTTGATTTTTCTAAAACTCTCAGACAAATGTGCTCCTGTTCATCACCTGCCAACAAAGCAAGTTTTTCAGAAGAATTCATCTGCCAGTTTTAGACTCTAAAGCAAATTTTCCAGAAAGACGTCTCATTTTCCTCCTAAGCCAATGCSTTTGCATTTCTGTTTCGTGTCTTCATCTTCGTATGAGTTACTACATCTGTGGGCATTGGAGGTGACAGCAGCAGGGAGAGGACGGTTTGGTTCAGAGGACCAGATCTGAACAGGTCTGTCTCAGCCTACATTTACTACCAGTCATAGAGAGCAAGCTTCCTCTTGTGTGATAGTGCAAGGGTGCAGAGGACTCTCTTTGTGAACCAAAACCTTCCTGTGCCACCCCATAATAAATTTCTACTTGGAAGATTTCCAAATGAACAGGAAAGTCAGCCCAGTAGCTGTGAAGCAAGAGCACAAATCCATGTTTTTTGAGGGAGACAAGACAGAAGGAAGAACTGCTGGAGCACCAATACTTCCACATCTGCTTGCAGTTAACAGTTCCCAAAACACAGCACCGTGATCAACAGCAAAAACAGAAATAACTGCAATCAAGGGAAGGAGCAGGTAGCCAGCCTTAGGACTCTGCCTTGTCCATTCACAGTATCCTCCCTCGGGCTGAGGGATTTTCAGTAAAAGAAAATCCCAGGACAAGACCAGGGTTATGTTTTCTGTGGTCATTTTTTTTGCCGTACCTGGGATGAAATAACACCAGAGGCAGATT
Organism: Nothoprocta perdicaria; assembly: GCF_003342845.1. Taxonomy (NCBI): domain Eukaryota; kingdom Metazoa; phylum Chordata; class Aves; order Tinamiformes; family Tinamidae; genus Nothoprocta; species Nothoprocta perdicaria. The sequence goes on along the minus strand of NW_020455843.1, from coordinate 1,510,478 downwards.
TTCTTTCCCATTACATCCACRCACTTGACCGCATGCAGCAGAAGGATATCATCACAAGAATGTCAACTGACTGGTGTTTCCAATTTGCAAAGAAATCCTTAATCACCCCTGGAGATCTGAATTTGGCTCAGAAGCTTCGAATGCCGAGCATTAAACTTCAGAGCAGCTTTTATTTTTCAAAGGGAAATTGTGCTTGTGCCTGGGCTAAAATCGTTGCCATATTCCTTGCTGTTTTATCAATTCTATTGATCTTATTGCTGTTTTTTTTTTCCTCCTGCATATTCCATCTGAGTTACTTCTTTAAGGTGTCCTCACAGGGATGTACAGCTGTTTTCCTTCAAATTGTCCCTGAATTTTTCAGCACTGCAAGTACAATTCTTTTTAACTGCCTCTTATTTGTAGCTTGTGAGTGGTGTTCAGTGGAGAGTGGCAGAAGATTTGTGCTAAGAAACCATCATAGCTTTCTGTTAGGAAGACACAGCTCCGTCTCTGAGCTCTGCTCTCCTGATGACTCACTGGTTAAGACCAGGTAACTGGCAGCTGRTATCAAGCTGATATCAGCTACTGGTAACTGATATCAAGTCCTACTTTAGACTTCCCAGCCCAGATGACTATTTGCACATAGACCCAGCTGAGGTCTTGCACATTCCCACTGGGCTTTGAACATTTGAACACAAGTTCTGGAGCAGGGTACATAAATTGTGCCCAATACATGAAGTCGAATGATATCTAGCAGTAATGTTTGGGGGATTTCGGTGAGAAATGATTTTCCTTAGTCTTATAAAAAAAATAAAGAGGGARAAAGGAAAAATTCAAGTTTAAGTCTACTCTGCAAAATGCTAACGAGGAGTTGAGTAGCATCRTGGTGGTAGATGCTCAAGGGATAATATTGCTTTTGAGTCTTTTTGAGTCAAAACACTTTGATTTCTATTGAAGTGATTTTTTTTTTAGTGGATCCCATATTCACCTGTGTCCATCTGGCTGTGCCAGTGCCTCCTGGGAGCTGCCATTTAGCTGACTCTTGCTGCAATTCCTTGACCTTTGCTGGGCATCACAAGCAGACTACATCTCTCGGGACACCCTTTGTCCATGAGGGCAGAATGTTTCTTTGCCTCCACTTGCCAGGAATGGAAACTAAGGGATGTTTTGAAAGGCAAAGGGCCACCAGGGATCCTCGCAAATTGGGAATAATACACTGAGGAGACATTCAAATGTGACTCTTGGAGATGGTTGCCAAGTATTCCAAAATAAAATAAATAGTGATTTCCTGCTGAAACTTTCCAATTTTTCTTTCTCCAGTGAAGTCCTTTATGTAATCATTAGGAATTTATTCAACTAAGAGGTGAAATGCAGCAATGRGTGTTGTGGGCAAGCTGGCACTTCACCAAGGACGGCTCTAATCACAAGGGGATATAATTTCTTTCTGTCCAAAGACATTTTTCACCTGCTGCGTCCCTTTCCCCTGAGCCAGGAGGAAAGAGGAGGTTCGTGTTGCAATGGTATCCTAAAAYCAGATTCACAACGAACCCTGCTTTTCTGACTAGAAGTCTGATAATCCCAAAAGCTGCCTTTGCACAAAAAAAAAAAGGGTTGTCATTGCTTGCTTAATTTTTCATTTGAAGTATTATCCTGTTCACTTCTTCCATTTGTACTATGAATTATATTCCACAACTATACAAATCAAAAGTTTTTAAGCATTCCTTGTACTTCTAGTACAAATCTAGTTTTCAGATAGAAAGCAAGCAAACAAACAACACAGTAATGAAATTCTGAAGCCATCTGGACTTAAAGTGAAAAGCCAGAAAAACCTTTATATCTGCAGCTATCCCTGGGGAGGAGAAACAGCTCCCATTTCCTCTCCATCCTTCCTAATCCCATCAAAAGAATCCAAAAGAAAAATCCAAATGAGAGAATCCATGAAGAACGGCTTCCTCGTGAGGCCAGGACTCTGTCCAGAAACACCCTCCCATCTGGCCTAGGAACAYAGAGTGTCTGTGAGCTATGATCAGGCCAACAACTAGAGCATATGGGGAGGAGATGGCATATAGGAGTATGGCATATAGATATATACCTATATATATGGCATATAGGCAGCAGAGTGACTCAGAGCAGCTACTGACTTCCAATTGTCTCTGAAAAGAATGTTGGGCTACATGGATTTAGTGATATAGTGATGGGAGGAATGGGTCCAAGGCCTCCTGAATGGATGCTAAAGGAGCATTTCCAAACCCTGGAGAGACCAGTGCAATTGAAGGGATGACATGAAATTTTAATTAATACCATAAAATTTTAATTAATAACATAAAATGTGACTTATGCTGTTTTTTTTTTTCCTCTTAGGATATTTCCAAAAAGAGAGAATTAGGGATGACTGCATGCCTGAAAAAAGCAGATGGCAGAGTATATACAGGGTTGGGGCTCTGCACAGGTAGCAGTTCCTCGGAGATCTCCAGAGTAGTATTTCRGATTTACAGCAATGCTACAAAGCAATGTGAATGCTGTTGAAAGCAAGGTGGTGCCTGAATATTCACCATCTCCTCTGGTCATGTGGTACGAAACAGGGGGTGGGTGAAAAGACAAGCTGCCACCCTCCATCTGGGCCCAACAGCAGTGCATACCCCACGATCGGTGCAAAAATTGCTTGCAGAACTGCCCACCTGCTTTTAGATCTGTGTAGACTAACCACAACACCGTTTGCTGATGGCAAAAATAGCTGATAAAACTCAAGACTTTCTGCCTTGTTATATAAGTTGCCTATGAATATTTGTAGGAATACTTTCTGTTTTTAAATATCTATCCTATTTTACTTGCATTTCGTACCCACACACATTTCTTACCCATGTAGTGTATGTTGATATTGGCCCTGTCATAGCTGTATTGCTTTGGTTTTTATTTGCTCTGTGCATTATATAAGCATACTGCTAGATAAAACTTTTATTTTCAAGAGTGAAAGCCCAGTCTCCACGAAGAGCTTCCTCCAGGACAGTTCCTCAGACTGTCCTTCACCGTAGGCAATGCCTGGGGTTCAAGGAACATGATTCTCAAAATCAGTGGATGTGCAAAGAGCCTCACACTGTTACAGGTCCCACCTCGCACACACTGAGTCATTACTAGGTTGTATTCATTTGTTGCTGCTTTTTGAAGCTCATTTTTTCAAGCGTTGCAGATTGAGAAAGTGACAGTGCTGCGTGGTGCTAAAAGCAGTCATAAATAGTATTTCATATAGAACAAATGTGAGAAATTCTTGGATGTTTCATTAAGTAGGAAGGTACTCTGATTTCTAAGGATGATAATTACAAACGTGTCTGCCCATGGAAGAGCTCCTGATTCATGCCATATCTGTCTGCATAGATTCAGGACAGCAAATGCTGCCTAACTGCTGAAAGTGAGGTGTTCTCATTTGGCAATGAAAATACATAAAAGTGGAGATATTCAGGAGCCATTGTTAACCAAAACAGCTTCATTTTGTGCTAATTTTCAGGTCTACACAGACCATTAGCTACTGGGAAGTTGGTCAGATAGTTTTGCTTGCGTTGGTTCCCTATTCCTCTGATTTTATCCACGTTGGCTGCATTGCTACTTTTTATATTCATTTTAAAGATTAGCTATATTTTCCATATTCTGCTTCCAGTTTTGCTTTCCTGTGACCAGCACAGGGTGAATGATAGTGTTTCTCCATTTCTACAAGGGCTGAGATGACTACAAAAGGGAAATAGGTTGGTGAGTGAGAACAAATTCATTGGTGGATTTCTCAATGGATGTGAAGAGCTGCTTGAGCACCAATCTGACATCAACTTTGGTACTGGATTTCCAGAAGAAAAAAGTCACTGAAGCTGTTCTGCCACCTTCCTTTCTCTGCAGGATACATAAATAACCCTGTATAATTGACAGGGATCAATCAGTTCCCTGAAGACTGGAGGGACAGATCAGGTTTTCCTGGGTGGAGTTGCACATCTCCATATAGGATGGTCCCTTAACAAGTGTATATCTTATATTCAGCCCAGATGGCCTCAATGAGGCTACTAAAGGAGTAATTTCCTATTTAAAGGAGAAAGTGAGAAAGGAATCTGTACATTCRATATCATCTTTCCTAGGGAAAAAAAGAAAAAAAAAGTGCAATTTTAAACACACTAACATGTAATTGCTAAATTGCAGCATAGATAATTGTAAAAGGATATGGAAAGGCTCTCCTTGTCTGTTCTATTGGAAAAGTCTAGCTTCCTCTGCACAGTTCACAGAGAAGAATAGTAAGTGGTTAGCACTACGTTTGCTTTTACATCATGGACATTCAAGGCAAAGTTTGATGGTTTTCTGAGCCTTTTACAAAGAAACTCAGAGGTCCTCCCAGATATGTCCTCCTTGACAGAGGATATGCAATTGAGCAGCACCAGATGTCAAGTGAGTTAACTCCCTCAGAGGATGCTGGAGTAAGGAGCCCACACATGTTGAAGAAGAAATGAGGAGGTRAAGAGGACAAAAAAAGCTGGTTTCACAAAGGTCACAAGCTCTAGGTGAATCATGCAGCTGGGAATTTCAACAGAGGCCAACAAGAGCACAAAAGAGAAGCAAGTTGGACAATGGGAATGGGCAAGTCCAAAGAGCAGCTCCTGACCTTTTTCAGAGTTTATCAGACTGGTCCTGCCTTATTTTATTTATTATGAAAGGTGAAATATCGTGTGCTTTGAAAAGGTCTTGTGCTCGCTTTCCTTCTCTGGTGTGAGGGCTGCTGAAAGCTGCTTTGTGAAATCTGAGCCACACACAGTTAGCATTTCAGAAAAGACTGATTATCTCAGAAAGATAATGACCCACAGCCACAGGAGCTGCTGCTATCCTGGAGCCTTGGAAATGTTTATTTTTTTTCTTTTTCCTTTTATTCACTTTGGAGATTATACTTAAAACATCTAATGAAGTTCTTATAATTGCTATAGAAAATACAAAACTAAATCTCAATTCCTGCCTATAAAGGCTGTTGGACAAGAGTGAGTTTTTCAGCAAGAAAATGTATAGTGGTTCTATAGGTAAGAGCTGYCCTTAGGATACTCATCACCACCCAGCAGACCATGCAGATTTATGGGTATGAACAGAACATATGCAAAGTCAAARCATAACATCATCAGCTTAATGGTGTTTGACCATCTTGTGCTCCTTCTTAAAAGGAGGAAATTCCTTCAAACAGAATGTTCAGCTAGAGCACCCAAAATAGGACCTATTTTTCCCTTAACCAGCCYTGGCTTGCAGCTTCAAACTCTTCCCAAGCATATTTCATGCAAGGCTCCAGGCGGTCTCATTCCAGACTCTGGGCGCTTGATTGCTTGGCTGGGTTGCCTATCTCCGGGTTGTTTAGAAAGACAACAGGTAGAAAGGCAGATTGAGGATAGCAATCCAGGGTCCTTTCCAAAAGCCAAGGGAGCAATTTCCTTGGCCAATGCATGATCTAGTGACATTAATGAATAGCATTGCAGTTATACGCAGGGAAATGAAAACTACTTTTGTTTAAGCAGTGGTATCAGGAGACCAGCTCATGGTGTGATTGAGTGTTGAGTCACCAAGGTCTCACACAGTCCTTTGCGCAATGACTACATAACTAGAATCGCAGGAGCATTTCTGCTGGAATAAATAGCTCCACCAAGCCCTGCTTATCGGGTACAACTGCTCTCTGTCCCTGTTTATAAAGCCATCCTTGTTGGACACAATTTTTTGCCAGTCCCCTCAGAGGATGAGTAAAATATTTTTGCAATTTCTCTTGCCTAAAGCCATTGGAAGGCTTTGTGGTTCTGCAAAACTGGAAGTATGAGCTGGAAAAAAAAGAAGTACATAGAGGTCAGAGAACTCCAAAACTTGCGAAAGGATATAAATGGAGAGCTTCCTCTGCCAAAGTAAGATTGTAGCATCTTTAAAAATGGAGAGGATCCTTTCTAGCCATAGTATCTCTGTTTCCACAGAATCATTCAAAATAGGAGAATGAAAAGTGTCTGTATTAAGTTCATGAGTTTTCAGAGTAAATATCCRTCAGCGTGAGAGCTGCTGACAGAGGTGACACTAAGATGTAGGGAGGTCTAAAGCTTAAAAGTAGCCCCAGGCAAGTGCCTGTGGTCTAAATACACTGGAAGAAGAGGAGGGATAAACAYAGGTCCACATAAACTTGTGTCTGCCTACATCTAGGCATAGGTAGGACTGTGTAAGTCAGCCTGCTTTTGTGAGTACTGGAAGAGGAGACTTATACGTTTACAAGGATCTTACAGGTCTTTAGAAGAAGCCCTCAGTCAATTATCTGAGCCCTGGTTTCCTGGATGTGAAGACATGCTACAGAGACTGAGCTGGACACAAACCCTGAGGAGAAACTGGAAAGGGGTTTCAAGCTTCTGGGTTGCACAGATATTTTGTCAAACATTTTCTTGGGGGAAGGGAGAAGAGTTTTAGTAAAGATGTTTGTGTGTCCTGGAACTTGAGTGGTGTCTTGAACAAAAATGCATGGAGAAAGGAAAAGGAGGCTATCAAAAATTGACACAATTAATYATAGACAGATTGGATGGCAAAGGTGGATGCTCCCCAGCCTCTGATGCAAATCAGGTGCAGGAAATCAGTAAAGGGTTTTGTGTTCTAGATCGCAACCTCTTCTTGACCTGTTCCCAAACTAGGGACATTCCTCATTCCATAGSCCCAGTCTCATTCCTTTATTGTCCCCTATAAAACAAAAACAATCTCTCATGATCATCATTTGGAAACTTCCACCTTTTATTGTCTCTCCTGGTCAGTTCTTTATACTTTGTTTCTGGTGAGTGACTAAAGCATCCTGACAGCAGCTGAGATGTAAGCTATGAAAACATTTGTCTCGGGATTTCAATCTTTCTTGGGATGTGTGCTTGCAAACATCTGCCTGCCTGTGCAGTCTGGCCTCTTGCAGCAAGAAAAGAATGTTCTTCAGAAACATTTTGATGAAGTCAGGAACTAATTTGCCTCTGGCTGGGGTGCTTTTTTCTGTCCCAGAACAGGGGGAGGGATGGGAAAGAGGGGTGACTCTGGCAGATGGAGGGAAACTAGTTCTGACCTTCCTGTTATTTCAGGGTAGAATATTCACAGCGGGTTTCCCTTGGGTTTCATCTACCCCATCCCTGTCTCTTTGCATTGACAACAACATAAACAAAAGCTTCATTAAGGCAGAAAACTGGCCCACTGATCCTCCAAGTGAACATGTCACTGAAGTCAGGTTGCAGGTTGCTATGGACAGAAGATACACTCTGGACCCCCATGGATGAAGGTTGAGCAAGGACAGGAATGAGACATTATRGAAGTGAAAAAATGAGTAAGATATATCAGGAGCAGGAGGCTGAGGTCTGGAAGAAGAGTGCTAGCGAGCTTCTCAGCCAGGTTATCTCTTTTCCTTAACAAGCACCACCAAAAATCAACTTCTGTGTTCAAAAAGTGGCCACAGAGTGTTCCTTTGTGTCACGGTGCAGTGTGGTGGCCATTCCTCCTCCCTTCTTGAGATGTTGTGGCTCTTCTCCACTGACTTGATGTCCAAGGGACGATGTCTAGACACAGATGACTCTGCTCACCTCATGCACCCCTGGCCAAGCACTGCAGTGACATGGTTGATCTACAGGAGGTCCTTGTCTCTGCTCATACCAAACCAAGACCATAATTAAAGGATGCTGAACAGCCCCTTAAAACAGATTCTGGAAGCAATGGCRGCAGAGGCTGAAGAAGACCACTGTATGAGATCCCATCTACAGTACTCTGCTTAGCAAATCTACTGATGTGGCCAAACCTGCTGAGCAAAGATTTATCTGGCTGTGCGGAAGTTGGTGTGACATGCATCTTCACCAGTAATTTCACATTCTCCCATAAGGCTTTCTTAGTGTCCACAACCATTCAGTGCTGAACTGTCCCTGTGGAAAACTATTCYTCTCACTTTATAGACAAGGCATCAAGAAGAGGTCTCATAGAGGTGGTATTTATCTCACTTAATGTTTTGAACCCTAAAAAGAGATGCCCCATGTTAAGCCAGTCACTGTGAGCTTCCATTAGAAGGGAGGAGGAGAAACTGATGCCTCCAGGGAGCAGCTCAGCTGATGGACCGTAGACATCCAATTCAGGAGGAGACACCTCACCTACTCCAAGCGTCTATTACTTTTCACAGTTGGAYGGTAGAGGATGATGATTATTACACAGACTCAACACCTAAGTCTGGAACAGGCCCAAGAACACCCAAATCCTACTCCTACTCCTTCCTGAATGTTTAGCTTTGCTCCAGCAAACCTCAGCATCATGCTTAGAAGTTTATGTCTCCTTTGCCCGAGTACAAGGTATATGTCTTTTCATTGGAGAAGAGAGCAAGAAGCCATAAAGGGACAAGTAATACAATTCTATAGAGAGTCAGATGCATTCATGATGAAATCAAAATAAATAAAAGAACTTTCTCAAGATATTTAGTAGGAGAGTTCAGATAGTCATTCGGGTTCTACTCTCTGTTGACTGAAGTAATCCATAGAAATTAAACCCCACTACAGAAATACATAGAATAAGGGTCATGGCAACTGAAKCAAAGTAGTTATTAGTGCAACTGTCTGTTTTTGGTGTTTTCCTGGTGCTAATTCAGAGTTATTCTGTCCTAAAAAAAAAAGACAAAAATGATTATACTTTACTGTTCTTAGACTCKGAGATCTTGAGATGTGACACAGTTTCTCATGCAGATTTTCCAGGCATCTAAATCAAAGCCTAGGAACCACTTGCTTTTTTGCTTTTGCAAAATCTTGACTCTCCTCCATGCAGGGAAGCATGGATTTACTCAGCATGGAAGGAGAAATGCAGGACACGCTTCTTGTATTTTTTCTCTCTTCTGAGCGGTGTGATGTTTTTGCCTGTCAGACACAGTTCTTTCATTTTCCTCCTCCCTCCAGTATAGGTTATAGCTGTACCCATGCTTGGGGCCTCTGGAATATGTTTTTACAAGAGAGGGGCACTGAGCGTGAAGAAGTCCCCCAAAAGAGCCAGACATGCCAACATAGCGAAGTGAAAGCAAGAGATTGTGCCTGATTTAGCCAAAAAWTGCAGCCAGTTCCTCATTAGCCTCATTTTTTAGAACATGCCTCCAGCTCCTGGTCTCTMTTCTTCTTCCTGAAGTTATTGCTGATGCTCAGCAGATCATTGCACTAAGCTTGGACTTCAGTCCATATGTCTTTGCCTTCCTCTTCACCCATACACAGGGGACAGGAGATATCCATATTGTCGCGTTTTGATGTTTTGCCCTCTRCAATTCTTGTCTCCTGTCCCTGAATCATTTGTCAATGAAGAGACAACTTAAACCTTGATATGGACACCATGCACCMGCTTTCCAGTTAGGACAACCCGTGAGAGCAGAAAGAGTGAGTGAAGATACAGATATATGGGCAACGACAGCATAGTTCAAGATAACAAATCACGTGAAAATTTAATTAATATTTGCTCCTCCTCATTAGTTCCTGCTTGCTCTGTTTTTATCTAACTGAAGTCTACTATGAGTCACTGCAAAGAGGAACTTGAGGACAATTTAGAAGCATGAGGCAATGACCTTATGGGTTTGGTCATCAGCAAGCTAGCAGAAATATTTTTATTTGCTGGGAAAGGTTCACTGGCAAAGAATKGCAGGGAAAGAAGGGCTGAAATCAAGCAGTGGGTGACTGATAGTTGGGGTAGATAGCTGTGTAGTATGCATGGAAAAGCCAGGTGATATGCAAGTTCACATTTTTTTCGTGATGAAAAAGAATGTTTTGTAAACTTGTCCTACCTTCTCATTTTGCAAATGGTACCACTGAAAGCATCACAAAAAGGATAAACCTGGAGAACCTTTGGAATTAGAGTTTTTATAGTTAGGAATTTCCCTTATGAAGTTAAATGGAATTTCAGCAAGGTATCCTATATTAAGCTGTTCTAAACAGATTTTTTTATGACATATCTGGGAAAAAAAAAAGACTATTTGCAATTTACTGATTTGAACTGCAGTAAAACAAGTTCAAGAAAGCTCATTAATCTTTTTTAACAGATGTGGACAAATGTATATTTTCAGTAGATGGAGCAATTTTTTTTCCTTTTTTTTTTTCTTTTTTTTTCTTTTTTTCTTTCACATACTAARGAAGACACCTGGCCTACATCAGGGAATTCAAAATCTTCATTTACCAGAAGGTCTGGCAAAAGTAAATATAAAAAGTTAATGCATCAAGCCGTAGCTGCTTAGCAGTAGTTAACGCTAAGTGGATATTTCAGTGTTAAAAAGCCGACACCAGCCTGCAGTGAAAGTTAGTAGACTGGGACTTTTTATTTTGCCCTGGTTGGAGCAATTGGAGAGCTGTTACCATCTTTGCTTGCTTCTTCCCTAAAAATAAGTTTTATAAATCAAGGTCCCTACGCCTTGGTGCATTAGTCACAGAGGAAATCATTACTCCTGTTCTGTTAATTTGCTGTACACTCAGGCTTCCTTGCTCACCTTTGTCCATGTAGACTGCAAGATATCTAGARCACAGTCCTTCATGCCACCTTTTTTTCTAATGCCTGAAGAGATAAGATCTTAATATGGCTGTGGTTATTTTCCAATAATGTCACACCATCAAGTACGTTTTCAGTAAAGAAASAAAGCACGATGAAAAGCTGGAAGTTGGGCAACAGCAGCGAGTTGAGTATGTGACAGTGACAATTTTCTCAGAGATGGAAGGAGGAGGAAGAGGGGTGAGAGGGGTAATTTTCCCACTCCCACCTTTATGTCCTTTTTCCCCTAATTTTCCCTTCCAGCAGAGCAAAACTCATCACAATGAAACATCTCTGACTCACTTAGTGGTCATCCCACTTTGGCTGACTCAGGTCTTTTGAGGCAGAATGTGGAAAATATAAWATATCCCTCTCCTTGCTCCCATAGTGAGCTTTCAATAGCCCCTTCCCCTGACACACTGATGCTTCCCTTGTCACTCTTTATTAAAGTCTGTCCCCTGCAGCACTGCATAGGTTTATATCCTTTTCTAAGCCAAAACCCAAATCAGAGTCAGCTGTTACCAGCTTTTACAACCAGTAAATTGTAGCTCTTGCTTAGCGTGCACCAAATCTTCCTACCTGAAAGGAATCACAACCTGGAGATCCTTTTTGACAACCTGGCATTTTCTGGTCTCTTCAGGACACTTCTCTATCAGAGAAAAGCTTTCATCATGTTCTTATGATCCGAGTGTTTTCTCCACCACACAAATGAGTGTTGTGTTAATAATGTCAAGCTGCATAATTTATAAGTGGTTGCAATTTGATCTATGAGAAAAGAGCAAACCCTTCACCTAGAGGTGAGGCAGCAATTCAGAGAGGAGCTACAGACAGCTCCCTTGTTAAGTATGATTTCATGTGATGAACAGCAATGTGAGAATTTGCTCTAAGAGCTGAGCTCTAGGTACTGTGCTCCAGACATGCTGGGACACTTCTGCATTGTCTTGTGGCAGTGAATATTTTGGGCAGCTCCAAGGTCCCTGGTGCCTCAGGTCTGGGAAATTTTGGAGCACTCAGAATCTTCTCTCCAAATATGACCGTGTGCTGCCTTATCCGATGTCATCTTCTTCACAAGTTATTTTCTCCCCAGAAGAAACTTCCGGGAGTCTCTGTGCAACTGATTTTCTAGAGAGRATTTTAAAGTTGACACTGTTGTTTGCAGTGCAAGGAGACTTACACCTTTGTGGARATGTGTAACCCAACACATAGACTTTGAAGAACATGAGGAAGGAGATTTGTATATCAGTACCAGGAGTTAGTATCCTGAATTAAGGTGGGTGCAGGTGCAGGCACTCACCATGACCTCACTCAGTGTAATGTGTAATGTGTAATGTAAGTGCTGCTCAGCATATTTATAGCCCCCTCATGATGCAACCTTGTCTCTCCTGAGAGGCTTGGATGTTGCTCTTGGCTTTTAGCCTCATATTTTAGAGAATAAGACCTGTTGTACACAGGGCTAGGGATTATCTTTCATTTTTGTGCCAAGGACTAAACTTGGTACCTACAGACTGCTTCATGCTAGGCTCACAGCTAGGACCCTAACTCACTTTAGCCGCTGGAGAGAAGTGAAATGAATACAGATGGTGATCCTGAGCATATGAACTAGGCTGTGATCCTCTCAAATTCCCTATTCTGAGGGACAATTTTTCCCCACAGAAGGCAAGGAACCCACTATCTTTCATGTATTGAATGTCAAACGTGGGGTCCTTAGAATATACCTGAGAAGGAGATTTCTTCAGAAAAAGAAAATGTAAAAGACATTTGCAAATGTAAAATAAATGAAAGTAAACAAAAGCATTTTTCCTGTTCARATCCATCACTGCAGAACTACTGCTGCAATGCCTTGAAGAAGCAGTAGTCTGGCTGTTTCAGAACAGCAGAGATCATTTACTTAAGTCTATCCTTCAGACCAGCCTGAGGAAGTATCCTTCAAATACTCTCCAGCCTCAATCTCTCACACTCACATGGTTTGGTCCCAAAGAAGGATGAGCATTTGGCTGTGCTCTGCACCTTTTGTATTCAACTTTTTGGGTAGATGAACCTAAAAATGTACATGAAGCAATGGATTGCACTGATACTCTGAGAATCGGGCCTGTCAACTTCATTGCCTGATTTATTGGTCCTTGTTCGGGTAAAATTGACCCCAGATGTATTGCAGTTCTGCAGCAGAGTCCCATCTGCCTGGTAGATGTGGCACCTTGATTAGATAAGTTATGTTTAACAGCTATGAGTACAAAGTATGACATAAAAGCAATTAATGAGATATTTTTCCTGATACTGCCAAAGAGGGACAGCCAAGTCTGCTGACATTGAAGTGGAATACCATCAGCTAACACCATTTGAGCATCTGGACCGTGTAATTTCCAACCTTCTTCCACTTACACAGATGTAAAATTCTATTAGCTGAGCTACAGGCAGCTGTATAATGAATTTCAGACTGCTTACAATAGCTAAGGATCTTTCCCACACCCAGCAGTGGAAATCACTGAATGTTCAAGTCTACTTTTATCAGCATTGGTATTAGTACAAAGAAATGGATGACTTCCAATTTATCCCAGGGTAAACAAAGGGATGTACTGAACCCCATTCTTTTCTATGATGTTTTGTTGAGAGATTTTTCTTTAGTCCAGTTGATATGTTTTTATGGAACCATAGTAACTAATTAAATACATTCCTCAAAGTGAAGACCTAAAGGATTTTTTTTTGTGGGTATTACTTGTATCATCTAACATGTCCCCTACTTRCAACACCAACTCTACAAATGACTGGAAATCCAGACATAGCTTCATTAAATTATCTTCTTTTCTATGCCTAGGGCTTAACAATTAAAAAAGATCAACCAATCCCACCACAGGTCCTAATGATGTCATGGAATCACTCAGGAGAAGTAGAAAATGGAGCCTTCYACATGTTTTGATTAATAAAAATATCTTTCAGGATGTATTTAGGATTYCAAGTCATATTTTTTTCACTATCCTATGTTTCCCATACTATTTATCATCTCCAGATGCCTCTCCCTTGCACTCTAAGCTCACAGAAGTGAAGTGAGTCTCTTGGCTCAAGTGAAGATCTTTAGGGTACTGAGGAGACCACAATCTCACAGTGCCAGGGGCTGTACAGAGGACACAGGACGTGGATCTTGCTCCTCAAATCTCTTGTAAAGCAAAAGGGAGAAAAGATGTGTCCTTGCGTCTAAAGCACAAAGGGATGCACAGAAATAGGACAGAAATATCAGGAGGGACATGGCCCTCCTGAGCAAGCATATGGCCCAAGCATATGGCCAGTGAGCTAAAGTTTTCCTCAATCTTTTGCAGAAATTCTACATCTATATATTACTAGCAGATGATGGTCAGGGATTAAGTGATATGGCCACAATCACAAATGATGTCTGTGGTCTATCTTTCCCATCCCAGAATGGTGTTTTCCATGTCCATGTCATTGCTGGGATGCACACCTCTTTGCAAATGCCCTGGATTAGATGCTGCATGTCAGACACAGATAGTTTCTCCCATACTTTGGCTGTAGTATGCCTCAAAAATGAAGAAATGGGGGCAATAAAACACCCTTTATTAGACARTAGAGTTGCCCACAGGTTTTTTCCACTGCAATTTTCAAGTATCCGTTGTTCTTGAAAAGTTCTATGGATAGAAAGATAGAACTATATTTAAAGGGTCTAAAATGCACGTTAACTCTCTCACTACCATTCATAGGCTTTCAAGTTAGATGTATAAATCTTCCTTCACCATCCCAGACTGAGGACTTTAYATCCAAATGTAGCTCTGATTTTCTTCTCTGCTTTCTGCCACAACACATACCCCTGTAGTGAACTCTGTGATTTAAAAGATTCCTTCAGGAATCATTGGTAACTTAGTTTTTAGAGCTCTAACTCATTAGACACGGTCTCACTTCTAGAGATTGTGCTGCATCTGAAGTAGTGGCATATGGGCAGCAGAAAGACTTAAGATCTCAGGAGTCCACTGCAACTATGGTACAATCCAAATTAAATTCCTATTTTTGCTTTTGTTTTGCTTTGTTTTTCTGTCAGTCAGGAAGCCAGACAGTAGTGCTGGTGTTCATTTGTATGGACATAAGCATAAGATGTGCTTTCCCCTGAACTAAAACTATAGGCTGTTTGGAATTCTGAAATCACAGCCTGGCAAAGATCCAGCTCTAAATAATAGCTCATCAATTCAGTGTGTTTCCAAAGGGAAAAACAAACAATAAAAAAATAAGCAAAACAAGAAAACYCCACCCATCCTCTCCATAATTCTTGATATTGAGTTATTCGGTGGTGACTTCCCTGGACTTTCCAGAACACAACAGATATACAGAGGGGACACCAACATCCTTAAATTATCTGTGTTTCATGATGACTTTTCATTGGACAGAAGATGTAAGAAGCTCTCATGTGGAACTCAGAAGGCAGATAATAAAAACACAGCATAAAACCCAACCCCATGGTTGCTTTCAGCTCATAAAAGCAATATAAAAGAAACGAGGAAGGGAATGAGGACTCTTCATCTATATGTTTGAGTGCCTCATCAGAGGGTTCAAACTCACTGCACAYGTCTCTTTGGCTCTTGCAGAGCTCAGGACTCTCAATTGAGACAAGGTGCACTCCTTTTCATGAGAAACATCTCGCACTGCATTGGTAAATATGGCATGAAGAGCCTTGAGAAGGCAGGAAGAAAGAATGAAGGAGATGGATATCATGCTTTTTACCCTGAAGGACCCTCAAGTACTTTGCAAGTTATAAACACTGCAGAAAAACAGTTGCCTCAGGGCTCAAAACTCCAGAGAGGAAAATGGCAAAAATCCACTTAAATCCTAAGATCTAGGGTGGAAGAGCAAAACATTACACTGTGCAATTTTGTTTTCATTCCATGTTAGGGTTAGTAGCAAAGTTATTTAGTTGTATGGTTTGCATAGGAGTTTACTGCTATCACTTTCTGCGTATTGGAACTGCAAGTATAAAGTAACGACTGTTTTGCCATCATAACATGTTCCACATGAGAAAATATCAACTTTTCTGGTGTCAGAGATGGTAGGATTAACATCATAAAGTAAAACAAACAAACAAACAACAACAACAACAAAAAAAAAAAACAGGAACTTCATTGAAATCAGGTGTCTACTATTAACAATTAAATCAGGTGTCTACTGATAACAGTTTGATTACAGATAATTGTTGTACTGCTTACCAAAAAAAACAAAAGGAACTTTTATAAGTTTCATCAACTGAATTATTGAATAAAAGACCAAAAAAAAAAACCCCAAAAGCCACTCCAGTTCTATGTAGAGCAAAACCCCAAATCAGCAATAGATGAACAAACTGAATATTTCAAAGGATTTTAGTTCAGCTCTTATGACCCGAGAATTGACATTTGGTTGAAATCATGGAAGAAATGAGGTTTATGTGCTTTCAATAAGCACAGTGCTTCCCAGGCACATGTATAATGAACCAAAATGTCAGCTGGAGCAATGAGACTCCTCTCTGATTTACAGCAGGTTGGGCCTTATGTCCGTATCTTTATATATTTACAAATCCATCCATCTGTGCTTCTCTCCCAGAATGTCTCTGTGGTGTTGTTTCAGTGTCTAGCCTTTGCAGACACTCTTAGTAGGTCATGATTTAAGGTGAACTGCTCTATAACCTGGCAGCCAGAGACCACAAAGAGTTGCTTCTGTGCAACTGTGGGATGATGCCAACAGCCAAGTTCGATGCAAGGGCAATGCAGGCAGCAGAGTGGATGTATGAAAAAGAGAAACAGGTTTTGGGGCACAGCAGAGGTAAGTCGGGGGGTATGATGCGTATTGGACTTGTTAGCTGTCGCTTTTGTAATAGTGGGAGCACGGCTTGCTGGAAGAGTGTTTTTGGGAACAGAAGCATGAGAAGTGCCCTTAGAAAAATAGAAAGGGAACTTTGGAGTGTGTGTAGTGTTGGGTATAGGTGTCTGCATAGCYCTACCTGGTTAGGGCAAGAAGAGGCAATTAGAAAGTCTAAGGTACATATAGTTCAGTGTGGGCTAGATGAAAAAAAAGTTTATTTTGCTCAGGAAAAAAATGCTAGTAGGTAAAGCTGATACTTACCTTTGAATCTGCTCCAGCCTCCAGGGATGATGATTCGCTCTTCTATCTGCTTGGCTGCAAATTATAGTGTCTCTTTAGGATTTTTCAAGATCCCAGCAGGAAGCCCAACCATCTCTTTTGGTGTCTTCAGAAATACCAGTGCTAGTAATTACAAGCCTCGGTTTTGTCCTCTCATCATTTTACTGTGTCCACTGGGTCTGCAAGCACAAAACTTCATCAGTAACTTCTTTTTAATCATTTGCAAAATGAAGATGAAGACTAATCAGGTGCTTCAGGTGCTTAACTGAAGGCTGAGTCTCATGCAGTATCCCCAGCTCTGTTTCTTGAGACTGATTGATGTCCGTGCACTCACATATGCAAAGTGTAAGACCATATGAGAGAAAAGTTTTTGGGATTAAATAAAAGCATATTAGCACACAACACGTTTGTGCACTTCTAATCTCAATTTCACAGACCAAAGTCTGTAATTGTCCTGCCGAAACCACTTCATTAAATAATCTAGATGAAAATAGAATCTGGTCCATACTGCTACTATCCACATGGCGTGAAGCAGATGTGGTTTTTTTTTTCTTGCAAAATCCAAAAGTTATTTCCTTTTTCTTTCCTTCTCCCACCCCAGCATTTTTCCATGAATTTTGAACTAAGGCAAGTCAGGGAAATATCCCTGTGCTATGGGTGGTAGCGTAGGTGTGATATATGCTTACCATGCAGGCAAATATGTATATAAAAGAAATAATATAAATAAGACTGACAGTCTGTTCTTGTAGCGGGCCTCATCATTGTGTCCTACAACCTGGCAAGATTATTTCACAGAATGTTTGACATCAGTTTGATACACATTGTTACCACGGTGACGGATTTTTCTCACTCATTTTATTTTTTTTGTTGTTTTTCTTGTGTCTTGAAATATCGGCATCTTCAAGGATCAACATCATCTCAGGGATGTCTTTCCCTCCACACTGTTTTTTTCCAAAAGAGTTAATCTAATTAGTGACAACTGCTTAGCCTAAATGATATCACATTTTTTTTCATCATCTTCCGTGTTTTTTTCTTTCTCTTTTTGCTTATTTGACAAATTAAAAGACAAAACAACAACAAAAAAAACACCAGTAGAGTCTGCTAATCCCTCACTGAGGGGAGTAGCTCAGGGAACTTCATGTGTGGAGTCAATGTGGACATTGGGCTAAGAAATGGGTAGCTGTGTTGTCCCTTGCCTGTCACCAATTTAAAGTTGATGGAAAAAAAATCTCTTGCTGATTTTCACTCATCTGTAACTGAGTGCGGTATTTTCCTGGGGACCCTATAGACCAAGGATGCCTCAGCTAGTGYCACCAGCAGCTCTTATTTGTAGTGCTTCCTAGCTTCCCACCATGGTAACACCTGCTCCATCCAGTTTATGGAAAGGGAAACCTATGATGTTTTCATACTTTATCCCCTAGCCATTAAAAATAAACCCCGTTCTTCAGCAACAATGCAGATTATGTAGTGTTGTGGGTAATGTAGGAGGAAATTTGTCTCACAGMCACCAACATCTGTTGATATCCTTGCTTCTTTGCTGGTTTACTCCATCCCACTTCTCTACTCCTGGTGGTGTGTGTGTTATATCAGAATCATATGCAAAAATAGAGCTGCTAAGCAATGAGACTCCTACATTTCTTCGTGGTATGGCATGTGATTGCTCCCTTCTCCTGACATCCTTCAGCAGCAACTTRCATCACACCACCACCAGCTAGGAAAATGCCATTTGTCTAATGACCTAAGAATGAACTTGGGGCCCATGCTTCCAAAACTGCAAACAGTATAAATATGTTTACCAAATGGGCAGGCCTAAGGAGCCCTAGTAATCCGTCCTAAGCGTGTGAAGAGGGCAGACAGCGAAGAGAAAGGAAATGGTTGGGGAGTCTCCCAAGGGACAAGCACACAGCATACCAGGAAATGTTCATAGCAGTGAAAGCTTTGGCCATGGAGTGAGCTCCCAGAGGAAGTCCTGTTGGAGGGCTTCCAGGTTGTTGCACAGAGCTGCATGAGCTGCAAGGGAATGCAACACAAAGGCTAGGAAGAGCCATCGTGCTGAGGATGAACAGGAACAGGTCTTGTAGCTCCAAAATGATCCTTCTTCCACCATGCTTTGCTGGAACCTGTGAGCACACTTCCCCTAGGACATCCACTCCAAATGCAGGTTACCAGTCTCATTACTGCCCCCAACACCAGGGCAAAGAGGTGTTGTGAGGATCAGAGATTCTTCTCCTGGCACTTGCAGAGATGGAATGACTTGATGCCTCTGGAAAGTGATCACTTATCACCTAATAAGAAGAAATTGCAGGTAGGATCTGTTTAGGATTTGATCTATTTAGGGCTGATCTGATCTATTTAAATCTGATCTATTTAGGGAGGAAAATGACAGAACAGAAAAAGAAAATTTTGAAGGTAGGAGGAAGACATCTTGCTGATGGGCAGCTGGTAAAGACACCCCCAACACACAYRTGCACACACACACCATACACATACTACACAAGCAAACAACTCCTGACAGTCTCCTCTCACTTAAAAGTCTTCCTAGCTATGTCTCATCAAGAAGCTTGTACCTGAAGAGGAGGAAATGTCCATTTTTGTAGTATGTTTTATATACAAGTGAGAAGCAAGCAGACAAACAAGGATATCATGGGACAGATGATCTGTATTCAGTAACTCACCCTTTTCTTATCTTTATTATTTTATTTTATTTTATTTTATTTTATTTTATTTTATTTTATTTTATTTTATTTTATTTTATTTTATTTTATTTTAATTTTTGTCATCTCCAGCTTCAGGTATTTTCATTATGCATTGCAAACAAAGATTCAGAGCTTGGTTTATTGTCCTCCACTCTTCCACTTTTTCTCCAGATACATAAGAAAGATGAACTTGTGAGGAAACTAGCTGGATTTGAACCTTAAAAGCCTCAAGCTGAACTATTTTCACGGTTCTTCTGAGTGCAAGAAATTCAATTGGTGCCCTTCTGCCTTCCCGAAATGCAGAGTTAGTCAAAAGAGAATCTTAGCAGAAGGTATATTCAGTGCACGGTGTCCTACCACATCCCCTAGGCGTTGCTTCAAAAGCCAATCCCCCTCCTTTGGTACTGACAGAGTCTTCTTAGTGATGGGCACGACTAGATTTCAAACCTCATTTATCCTCACAGCCTTCCTGCAAGGTAGAACAGATCAGGAGTTGCAGTAGTAGTATCACTGATGACTACAGCAACCAAGGATGATGCCTCAGGCCCCCTAAACTTGCCTACTTAGTTTTCAGCTTTTGCATTTTTAGGCAATCAGGAAGCCACAGTGGGCTTTAGTTCTTTCTTGGAAAACATTCAATGATTTAAATTCTCCTTAGCTAGGAGGTGTGCTTGAGACATTTCACAAAACTGCATCTTGCCTATTTCTGGGGGACATACAGTAGATGTTCTTCTGCCCAGATTGCCCAGATTACTCAAATTCAGCAGAGAACAATAGCTACAATCCTATCCTTTTATTTCAGTTATTAGTTTTCCTTCATTTTTTTTGACAACAACATGTTTACTTAATGACTATTGATGAGGATGGAGGGACGCTTTAAGAGAAAAACAGTCAGTTTCTCTGAAGTCAAAGAAAAAACCTGCTAAAACCATCAAGATTTCAAAGATTTATGAACAGAGAAAACAGAACAAGAGAGGAATCCTCCATTCCTACCTATCAGGTAACCGACTTGCTTTCTGCACTTTCTCATCATAGCAGTTTTCCTAGCAAGCCTCCACTACATGCTCACGTTTCTTGGGAGATGTCTTGTATCACCATGGAGAACAGGTGTTTAACAGTATTTTTGGGACYACATGTCCATGACATAATTCATGGAGTCACTGAATAACTGGGATGGAAAGGGACCCTGGATGTGTCTGATCAAAGTCCTTCTTAGGATCAGGTTCACAGATATACATTGCTCAGCATTTATGGACCCCTGTTTCAGAGTTCAACCACTCTCATTGWTTTTTTTTCCTTGTATCTATTAAAAACTTTTATGCAGCCAGAAATAACTTCTGGCCCAAGTGGTCTGATCTAGTTCAACAGTCCAGTGTGGGCATCACCAGCAAGCCCATCCTATACTAGTGATGTGTCTGAGCACATCCACCTCCTCTGGAGAAGCAGTGTCCAGAGGATTCCTAAAATTTACCCAGAGCATCCTATCACAAAGTGACATAGCTGAAATGTTTCCTCTTCCCAGACCCCTTAGGGCTCATCAGTATTTTGGAAGGGCTGGAACAGAGGAATTAGAGCTTCTGTTATTTCCAGATATAAGAAAAAAAGAAAAAAAAGAAAAAAAGAAAAAAAGAAGAAAGAATAAAGAATAAAGAAGAAGGAAAAAAGAAAGAAGAAAGAAGAAAAAAGAAAGAAAAAAGAAAAAGCTTCAGTCAGTCCTTTATCAGGATAAGGAACATTAACAGTTTACTAATATATGCACAACCTGGACCTTTGCTAATCCATCAGATGRGTGTGAAAATAAATCTATCCCATGCTACGGGATGGGGCTTGCAATGTCCCGTGCAGGACATTACAAGTAGCTGTGACTCCTTGCAGCTTAATATCTTCCTTCGAAGTGCACAGCACCTAGCAGGGAATGAAAGCTGATAGCAGTGGTAGGAATCTGGGGAAAGGAAAAGAGGAATTCTGAGAGCTGCTACAAATTAATTACGCTAAGAGCAGATTTTCTCTGTGATGTTACATATAGCGAGGGTGCTCTCTGGCTTTAAGTCTCCTCCTGTTAGTGTACCATCTGTCTTTGCCTGGAAATATCTCATTTGCAGCAGCCTTGATAGGTACATAGTAGGATGACTCAGGTTTAAAGATCAGAGAAAATAATGTCTGTGCCATTTGTGACTTGACTTCTACCAAAATGAACATATTTTTCTAAATTAAGTGCTATAGTCAAGTAAAAATAGATTCTGTCTAGACAGATACTGTAATAGAGAAGCGAGATAAAAGATTTTAACTGTACCAAGCACCTGAGTTCATTATGCTGATCCAGAGGCATTTCCTAACTGGGCTGTGCTCTCAGGAAGGGTAAGTGGAAATGAAATGGTTCACTATGAATTCATTTCTTGGATTACCATTCTTTGAGCTAGAAATGAGTCTGAAAGATTAGACTATAAATAAAGGGACCTCACAAGCTGGTGCAATAGCAGAGGTAAAGGGGAATAGTCTTTTTCTGCTCGCTCAAACTGCTTCTGTCACCATATGCCCTTGTTGGACACCCATCTCAGTGCAGTGGCATGACAYCAAGAGCACAGTGAAAAAGTGCTAAAATACCTGTTCAATTAAATCAAAGCATTCCAAATTTTAGGCTGCTGTAGTGAAAAATGAACCATAAAGAGGATTCAGAAGAGCTTTCAGAGGCAGTAGGATCARCCTTGTGTCTTCTTCCAAGTGCCCTTCCACCTGTCCCCAATGAGATCTTAAATTTTCAGCATTTGGGAAGACTTCATTCCTCTGTTGTGAGAAACGGTGTGGTCAGATCCTCTGGAAGCATAAACACTAGCAATTTCCTGCATTTATCTAGTTGAGCATTTCTCTCTGGGGATTTAAAAGTGAAGCAATAAAGCACCATGCTGAGGGTGATAATAAGGCCATAGTGGAAAAGAAGCTGAACATCACGAAGAATATCACTTATAGGGCTAATAATGCACTAATGGCGAGATATCAAACAGGTTGTATTATCTTGTACATAGCCTTAAAAAGACCATTACAGATATATTTATTCAAGCCTGATATTTATACTTCAAGGAGAATATTGAAAAATATAATAGGGATTTTAAATATAGCAATCTTTCTTTAAACTGCATATTTAAGCAAGAGATTTTAAAGGTTTTTCTCTTCATCTTCACCATGAGAAAGTTAAGGGGTGACTTGATCTCATTTCTGCAAGTGTCTCTGCAGAAACTCTTTTCCTGATAATATGTGACTATTTAATCTACAAGAAAAGGACACTGTGATACATAGAGGTCAGATTAGAGTGAACTGATGGAAAAATTCAGACAAGAAATAAAAGATATTTAATAGTGAGAGCAATTAACCATTGGAATATCTTTCCTAGTGATTTCATGACATCTCCCTATGAGTTGCTTTCTTTAAACCATAAACTAAGATAAATAAAGAAATTTTACTTTTTTCCCCCTAAAAGATACCTGCAATCTCTCTATGAGATGCTGCATATTCTGCTACCTGGGTGTGCTATATATTATGGATAACACAGTGTCAGCTTGGGTAAAGAAGCAGGTTTCTTCTGGTCTTCAGTTGTGTGGCTTTGCAGGTGGTCCAGCTTCTCCTTGCAACAGTCTTGTAAATTCCTGCAAGTTTATACCATGCCAAGGACAATCTGTACCTTTAGATTATTGCTTTTTTTGAGCACACGAGATGTGTGCATACTTAAGGGCTGCTTGTTTGTTCTTTGGAGGTTTTCTTATTTTTATCTCCTGTGCATCTGTATTTTACCCCTGTGCTCCACCAGGTCATTGGAACATCAGAGTAGCATTAGAACATCACTGTGGGAAGCTGCACGTGATGCTGCTAATGTCACTTGTTTGCAATAGCCCAGTCCAAGATCAGGGTGGCTCAGATGAGCTCTTCTTTGAAGAATAATACTTTTATTTGAAGTGGGATGAAGGCTGAGATGATGAAAGAAATGCCTCCATTCCTTGTCCTAGGTGTTTGGCAGAGGTCTTTCTCAGAYGCTCTTCCCACAAAGTTCCCAGGAATATTGTTAGGCTAATGGAGAATGCTTAACATCTGCACCAAGTGGTCTCATCAGACGATCTCAGAACAAAGTGTGAGGTTTCACTGCAGCGAAAAACCTCCATCATTTTCAATCTGAATTCTTATAAAGASTTTGTTTATAACGTAGTTCCCCTAAACACAAGTGGTGTTGCTGAAGCAAGGGAAAGATAAGCTGTTGAGGGCAGACTGGGGTAATAATTCAGTTCAGTTTTACTGAGAAACCATTGTACCATGAAATTACAGGTCTGAGAAGGGAGGATGGTGGGAATTTCTGGGGAAAAGAGCAAGATGATTTTGAAGAAAAAAAATGGAGCTTTTACTGGTGTCAGAGGGTCCCTTGCTTTTCTTGGATATGATTGTTAAAGAGAATAACCATGAGGATTTATGCATTAATTTGGGTGGCGATGTAGCCCAGGAGCAGAACAGAGGTGACAGCACAAGCCAGATTGCATTGGCTACTCCATCAGTGGTCATGCATGAAGCAAAGATCCTAAGTGATGATATCAGCCTGGGTCTTGTCTAATGCTGGTTTTAGGGGTATTCTGTTCAGTTATGCAAATGGCATCAGGTCTTGATTTTACTTGCAGTGGCATCAGATCTTGACTTTACTTGCAGCAATAAGAATATGAGGCCAAACTTGCATTGCCTTGAAAGGATGCTTTTATAATATAAGGATGCTTTTCTTTAGGGAGGGAACCAATGCTGATTACCAGAATAAGTTAGAGATCAAGTTCTAGACAAGAAAAAAAGCAACAGAACCACAAAGGAAAAGGAAGCTTTATCCTATCCTAGCAGTTTTTAATTGCAAATTAAAATTGGCAATTAAAATACAGCATATAGTGGACTTTCATAACAAAGATAAAGCAAAAGCTTATTTTTTCCACCTCATGCCGGTTTTGCCTGGGCAGCCAGGGGTTGTAAAATCACTTTCTGGTATGACCACGCTCTTCCAATAGCACAGCATTGTGCAAACAAGGAAGCGGGCAGAATGACTCATTCATCAGCCAGTGTGTAGGATCATGCAAGTACAAACAAATGATACCGGCAGAAGGTGTTTCTAGATGGAGATTTAAAAATCAGTTCATTTCCACTTAAAGTAGCCTCAGCCGGGTTGTAAAAATAGCTCTGTACCTGCTCTCATTGGAATTCTTCAGAAACCAAGTGAACTAACAAATGTCACCCAAATGTGATTTGCCAGAAAGCTTGTATCCTGATGGCAAAATTGCTTTGAGTATATGAAGTCATCAAGGGATGGGGGTTGATCTATACCACTGCAATGATAGATTCTTTTTAAAAGAATGTATGGGCAGGTAGCTGTAGCTACGGCTACATAACCCTGATTCCCTTAACATTTTAGAACATTAGAAAGGGGCTAGCATGGAGGATGAGTTCATTCTGGGTAATCAACCAGAAATTTTCAATCAAGAAAAGCAGAGCTTCCTTTTCAGTTATTCTGGAATGAGGACTGTGAGAATGTATCTGGACCAAGGAAAGACTGAAAGAAAGAAAAGATTCTATATAGAAAGATGATGGCTTGTCAGTGAAATCATTTATGTTTCCAAAAATCAGCTGTAATAGTGTCTCTGAGAAACTTAGAAGAATTTTGTAGGTGAATTTACAAAGAAAAAGATATGTGATTTTGAATTCAAAGAAGGGAGAATGGTTGTGATCATTTTTTTCCATAAYCTGGAACAGGGAAGATATTGAATAACTGGAGGAAGCTGTCTGATTTTCAACTTCAAGTTGGGTTTTTCAACCCTATTATCAATGACATTAATCCCACTGCCAGAGCTGGACTGTCGTTGCACTAAGCACAATGGTCTGGAGATGTCAGAGGAAAGTGGAAAGTCTCAAGTAGGGGATTAATCATAGCTCTACCAGCACTGAAAGAATTAAATGGATTTAATCCAATGGGCCGTCCTTGCTGGACMCCATGCACTGCTGACAGTGCATATCTTCTGGGGTTTTGGGGAGCAGGGTTTGCTTGTTTTTACATGGCACACTTTATTTGAATCTTGGAAAAGAATCATAGAAGGAACAAGACACTGGATGAAATTCTAAAGGGTAGGAAATCATTAAAATATTCCAAGTTCAGAATTTTACCTTGATAATCTAGGCAAAAAATGATTATATATATCTATATAAAACAACAAAACTGCAGCAAACACTTTGCAGAACTAGCTATATCTCATTTTAAGTCTCATTTGATCTGAGATTTTTATAAAAAGACATGCCTTCCATCTGAATTCTCAAACACAGGAGTTTTCAAGGTTGTTTGTTCTTCCCCCATAAACCTGATGATTCACCAAGCAGGGCCTTTTAGACATGACACGGTTGAAGTGTGTGAATTACCACTTCAAGAAAATATTTCTCTCTCTTTCTTTACAAGGAGAAAGATTTTATTTTTCCGCWGTTTGCAATAGAAAATTAAAATGCATTTTTTTTTGTTCTTGTATCGTCAATGGGAACTATTGAAGTGTGGCTGGGTATTTTTAGGAAAGCCAAGTGGATAATTTTAAATCTTTCTGTCTAAAAAAATCGCCCCTTATATCTAAAACTGCAAAATCTCTGCAGGATTCTAAAATAAAATATTTAACTCTTGAGATCCTCATCTCAACAGAGGACTTTGGAAAAAGTTCATCCCTGCTTGTGAGATACTAATGACTGAAAATGGGATAAGTAATGTGCAGGGATTTCAGATGAG
Source organism: Nothoprocta perdicaria (assembly GCF_003342845.1). Classification (NCBI taxonomy): domain Eukaryota; kingdom Metazoa; phylum Chordata; class Aves; order Tinamiformes; family Tinamidae; genus Nothoprocta; species Nothoprocta perdicaria. The sequence goes on along the minus strand of NW_020455843.1, from coordinate 1,484,405 downwards.
GCGGTACGTTGATGGTAGCATGCCCAAGTTTGATCTTGTGTATTCTTTGATGTTCTTATTGTCTCAGAAAGATATTCTATAAAGTYGTAATTTCATCCAAGGGTTGAATATGATCAATGGGCCAAATTTGGGAGTGGTCTGGAGTAGAAAAAGCGTTTCTGCTCAAAGGGTGATGCTTTCACATAGCATGTTAGACGTCTCATGAGCTCAAAGTCCTTCAAGGCTCTTGCATCTCTCTGAAGTGTTTTGTGTGTTTTGTAAAGGAATGGGTGCTAAATGTGCCTTCCCCTTTCCATGGACTGACAGTGCTTTACTGGCTTTCCTCTGCTTCTGCAATGTCCTGGTTGTCATGTGCTGGTCATTCCTCCCCTGCCTAGGAACACTCTGCTGGATTTGAAAGATGAACGTTTCTCCTGTAGGAGCTGCTTTTGCTCCTCAAGGTCCCACAGTTTCATGTCTGAAAGGGAGTTGTGCTGAAGAAGCCATTTTTATACCCACAAAACCGTTTTGCATGAGTCACTTCTTGCGAAGCCATGAACAGTGGATTCATTCCCAGCACTGGATATACCTTTGGCAATCACTTGATGAACTTTTACCTCCTTGATGTTTCACATTGTCCCCAGGAGTTCACAATCCCCCATGAGAGTGCCTTTATTTTATTTTATTTATTTATTTATTTTATGGTATTACTGGATAATTTTGTATTTGGAAGAAGATAGAGGCAATCTTCTTCCCCAGCCCTTCTGAGGTTTCTCTTCCCTTCTGAGAAGAAAAGGCTATTTATTTATCAGATCTCTTTTACCTTTAAAGGTAATCAAGAAGATTTTACAGCCACTTACTTTTCAGTAGCAGGAGGAGAGGATTGCTTTTCACTGGCAGTCTTGTTATTTTTCATGCAATAAGGTTGGGACATAATTTTTTGATGCTTGATCTCAGGGCGGAGGATCAAACACTCAAAGTCAYGTCCACATAGATAGGGATTTAACTCAGCATCTTTTTTCCCACACCTTGGAATGTGATGCTCTTACCAGCATTTCTTTTGGGGTTGAAAAACCCCAAAGAGGGAGTTGTGTTTAGATTTGTGAGAACTTAGGTTCTCARATTTGCAGAGTAATACAGCTAGAAGCTATCTGCAAAAAGACACATGAAAGGGTTTGTGGATATGATACTCCACACAGAAGTGTGATTATCATATCTCTTTGACAGAAATCTCTAAGCACTCATTCAGAATATCTATCCATGGATGAGAGATTCCCAGTTATTCTTCAAAAATGCAGTAATTGATCACCAATCATGTAATTATTTTAATTGGAGCAAATTACATGCCTGGCATCCCTGGGCCACACACCTGCCACAAACTATTAGCAGTCCTGTGGTCTGATTCCAAGAGTGTTTCATGTAAATCATAAGTATTCATAAACACCACTGGTTTCGACTCTAGTTCTGCTGTACTATCTCCCTGAAAGAGATTTAACCTCAGATCTTCCCCTCTAACATACTAGGGAACCTTTTGTTTTCAAAAGATGAAGACTTAAACCACACATTCGAATACCTACACAAAGTAAAATACAATTCCAGAACTATAAATAGTTCTCTTTGGGTGAGAGTTAGGAAAAGTGTATCTCTAACAAAAGACTGCAGCAAGTAATTGAAGCCAGCTCATGAGCAGAGAATACTGGAACTTGGTTGCACGATTTTTTTTAATGTGCGTTTGAGTCGAGTCCGATATTGATATTGCAATTGATTGATATTGCAACAAGCAACATTTAAATCTCTAAATTTCCATAACTTTCACACTATTCTTACCCCTCCCTGACCTGGACAACTAAGGACTAGCCAGTTTTTGCACTTGCACAAGATGAGTTAAAAGTTTTAATAATATTCCCAGGACTGTTGCATGATTTTCTGAGGCCTTTGCAGCATCTAAAAGTTACCCAAGGGCACAGAAACGCCAAAATTTTCTGTTTATCTCCAAATATTACTATTAGGTTTACTGTTACCTTTGTCAACCACTGGTCAGAGGGAGAGCGGGATCAGCTTGCATCAGCAACCCCATTGAAGATAAGTCATTACAAAGACTGTCTGGAGAACACTGTGAAAAACCCATCCGGGTGGAATAGCACCGGGATGCAGTGTCAGAGTCACCAAAAGAAAAGGGCAGTGTGTGAACATCATTATTCCTGTGCAAATGCCAAAGCTTTAGAAAAGTGCCGTCAATCTGCTGAAGAAATAGAAAAGATTACAACAAAAACAACAAAAAGTGTTCACAGCAGGAGAAAGGGAATCTGAAAGACTTGCTGTGTAATTATAGACTCCAAGAGAATTTTAAATGAGGAAGGGGGTGTGCATACGGATCTATTCACGCATTAAAAGAGAAACCTTGAGAAAGAAGTACTTTTGACCAGAAATGAAGAGTCATCTGTAGAGCGACAGATATAAATTCTTTTTGCTGCTGCAAAGAAAATGGTACCAAGGTATGATTAAGGTACATGGAGTTCATATGTGGCTACTAAAGTGTTGAAAGGGAAGGAATAGTGAAGATTCAGGAAAGAAAAGATGTAGAAAAATGGAAGGATGTTCTTCTGCTGAACTTTCAGCTTTACTTTCCCACTTTGGTTTTCCAACTTTCATCCAGGTTTTCATTATACTCCCTTCTTCTCTTGCTTCTCTGTAGGGGCTTGGAAGAATAGGGAGGACAGTGCAGTATGCAGAACAAGCCTTCAGTTTCTGCCCCTAGATAGCCCTGGAGAAAGAGACCCACAGGGAGGAAACGTCCTATGTACCACAACACCCCTGCATGGTCAGTGCCCCTCACCATTCTTGTCTTCTGCCTTGCACTGATGTGAACTTACACTGGAAAAAGTAGCAATGAACATCTGGCGCTTAGGAAGGAAAATCCTGCTTTGGGTTTGTTTGAATGGCATGGATATCTGAACATCTGCTGGGCTCAACCCACAGGGAGAGCTCCCTTCTGGCAAAGAGGTGTTTGTCCCTGTAATGACCCTCAGTTTCATCCACAGTTGTTCCTAGGTGTCTCTATTCAGGAACAAAATGTCTTGGCCGTGTGGTACCCACACTACCTGCAAGGACAGAGACTGTGAGACAGTCTTATTGAGGACCAACTTCTCCCTGCAGGACCAACTCTCTGGAGATAGAGCAGCAGTTGATTTTTTGATATAGAGAAATAGAAGTATGTGATGATGGGGACATCAGACTCTTTATCTCAGTTCTTGTGTTCCTTAATCATCTGATAGATAGGCTCTTGATGCGTCAGTAGAAACACCCTTTCTTCTTTGTGAGGAGGCTGTGATAAAGAAAGTCATCCCGGTGGTCTGTACTGCCAGATGGAGCCATAAAAACTTGCATATTGTTCTCAGAAGAAAAGGATAAGCAGGTTTTCTTTTTCTTTATTGCTTCATAAAGATCATGACTGGCTAAACTTTCAAACAAAATAATAATTACGTGCAATACATTTACTGTTTTATAAAGAAGCCCCCCAAAATATCACTTCATCTGGGGATGGAATGAGGCTCAGAGATGTAGTCATCTGAGTGGGTGGCTACTGATGATGTGCTTCCAGCAAACACATGCATGTGCTTTAAATGTCATGGTTCTGCCCCTTTTGCACTCACTTTCTTTGACATTCAAAGATTTTTATGTTTTAAGGTCAGGAGTATTCTGGACTGACTGACCTCCTGCATAACAAAAGCAGGACTGAGAATTTCACCACCGGAGTTTTGAGGGAAATTATTGCTTGAAATATGTTATTTTGGAAAACTATTGAGAGAATGATTTTATTATATTCTGGGGTAAACTGACATAACATTCTGTCTTGAAGGCAAAATTCAGTGACCTGAATTCCATCTGAATTTCCATCTGAAATTCCGTCTGAATTTGTTTGTCTTCCCTGGCAGATATTGGATCACGCTCTGAAATTTTATGATAAATGAAACCACATACTTATTTTGGAAAACTTTACTTAGTTTGACCAAAGGCCTACTATCTTGAGGACTTTTTGAAGCTTCTAAACAGGATCCATATATTCTCTTACATCCATGAATTCAAGCTGAATGATGTTTGAACATTTTTAAATCCAAAAAAATAGATAAATGCAAAATGTTAGGACTTGTTGCTAACATTCACCATAAAAATAGCTTTTCAGAAAAATAGCTGTTCCATTTTTTTTTTCCACAGAACCTTGAGCATGAGAAAGTGATCTATAATTGTATTGTCATTGCTATTGGTAGTTAGAGTCAGCACAGGTGTATAGACATAATATTACCAAGGCTAGCATTAAAGCTCCTTAAAGTGAGGTACACTCACATCCTTTGAGGCTGCATAAAGTCCCTCTCTGCCTCATCATCTGGACAGATACATGAGCAGGAAATTCCATATACATATATATACTATATATATATATATATATATATATACACACACACACATACATACATATATACACATATTTTTTCAGTCCTTCTACTGAGAATGCGATCTTCTTCCCTCTCCCTTCAATCTTCAGCGTGTTAAAAATCCAGTCTCCCAGGAATCCATGGATTCACACCATGTGAGATGCCCAATGACACCCACCACCATTGACCCATTCTCCAAAAAACTGCACAATTCCTTATCCGCACTTGCAGGGAGATCATTTTTCACCTTGAACTTTAATGCCTGAACTGACCTGAGGCCTCCAGTGAAGGCGCTACCATGTACAGCTTTTGGCTATAGCTTCTATGCTCAGAGCAGAGAGCAATCTGGCAATCTCCAGTGAAAACAGTCCTACAACCAGATCTACTAGTATTATTAGTACTCAAATAATTGCTTAATTCACTTTCATGAACCCCCCAAAATAGCTTCTTATCAGCTGTTCTTCCTTGGTGGCAGGCATGCTGGGGAAAGTGAATTTTGAATGTGTCTGATGAACTATCAAGGCAAAGTCTTTCTAATGCTGTGCAATTTCCAAGTTTCCTCTCGCAATTTCTTTGGAATGGAAGGTTTAGAAAATTATGCTGCATTTGAGCAAATAAGAGCAAATGTTGCTCTTTTGAAAGAGTTGACTTTAGAAGCATTGGTGCACTGATGAACTTCAGACTGAATTTCACTCGCTGTTAAAGGCAAGTGAAAACTCAGAGTGATGCCCAAAGTTAACATAACAGGAGTTCAGGATTTTTTTTTTTTTTTTTGGTCTCTATTCTATTGAGTGGAGGTTAAATGAAGATTTTTACTTTTTAAATAAAACTATTTTGGGGTCATTGTCCTAAAGACTATGAGTTAGTCACGCATTTTATTTCTGTTCTCAAAACTTTTAAAGAGTCTCAGGAGGATTTCCATTACGAGAACCATAAGCCCTAAAAGAGTACACACAAAATTTTCACTGTTGAGTACCTTCTGGAGCAAGAAAACTGAGCATCAGTCCTGCCATCAATATTTCTATGAATGAATGAAGAAAATGAATTGAAAGCTCCTCAATGCTGAAAGATTTCCATCATCTAATTTTCTGCAAGGCGGTTGACTGTAACAGACAAGCTGACATGTTTTCCACGTTATCTTGCCAGCTTCCATATCCATCTTGAGGAAAGCAGCTTGGGTTAGAGACTAGCTCTACTGCTGCTCTTACTGTAGCTCATCTTCTGCTGTGGCTATCAGCAAGATTATCTGTAAAAATCTAATCAGCTGTGGTGGTGGTATTCAGTGTTTGTGCTCCAGAACTTGGACTTAAATTAAATTACCTTTTTCAAAGTATGGTATATAGCCTGGATACAGGGCTCATTGCAGTTTAAATTTCTTTGCACAGGTATGCACTTCAGTAGGGGCATTTACATGTAAATATATAAATGAGATTTATTCCTTTCATTAGTCTCAGAATAAAACTATGATTAGAACAGTTGGGCTGATTGAAAAAAACACACGCCTTAGAAGATATAGCCAGTGATTTTCCTAGTCTGTCTATAGTATTTTTTAGGAAAACACCAACTACCAATGTGGAGGTCCTAGCATGATGGAGACCTTCCTGCATATGCTGGTTGTCTGCAATTAAGTGGGAGGCCTGTGGCCAGTGGTGTCCCCCAGGGGTCAGTACTGACCCCGACGCTCTTCAATTTGTTCATCAATGACCTGGACGAGGGCACGGAGTGCACCCTGAGCAAGTTTGCAGATGACACCAAGCTGGGTGGAGTGGCCGACACTCCGGAGGGCTGTGCTGCCATCCAGAGGGACCTGGACAGGTTGGTGAGTTGGGCAGAGAGGAACCTCATGAGGTTCAA